>NC_056751.1:145440092-145470092 GCF_019279795.1 Protopterus annectens
TCCCCCCGACACATGTTGAGGAGCTCCTTGCCAGCCTCGGGGCATCTGCCCGCCTGCAAACACAATGCCTGGTGGACAGCATAGTGGAGGTGGGTGCTACCCTCACAATGGCAGAGGAGTGTACAGGTAAGACCACAGGGCACATCAGTAGACCACTGTTGCATATCCATCCACATCTGTAGAGTTATATCATGCATATGTGAGATGTAATATATATAGTCTGTTGTTGTGTTGTAGTAATAAACAGATGTGCATAATCTAGTACCAATGCCACAGGTGTGGCTACTGACATCACATCTCTCACACAATTATGTAGGTCCCTCTGGTATACCTCCAGGGTAGCAGCCTGTAGCTGGTGAATATAGTGTTTGTTCAGGTTTGCCAATACACTGGTCATGTTATGGCCATGGTATATTCCATGCACACATTTAACACACCTACCCATAATGCATGCTGTACATGTTCACATATTGTTGCTGTTAACTGCACTGCATCACAGTGGTCACCATGATGGTGTATCTGAAGGGTGTCAGACTCCTGCAATATGACTAACATCCTGTCATTGCAAAATGTGTACACAGAGATGAACATAAAGGTGGGACAAATGGCCTACAGTTGTGACATATCTGAAACATCACCCTTATACAGTGCTACAACAATGTATATACCACTATTACAATGGCAACTGTTACAGATCTACACTACAGCATATCACAATACTGCAGTTCACACTCCTTAGAACCTGCAATGTGGTCCTAACATGAGCAATGAATGTGTAATCTGGAATCATATGTTAGGACAGCAAATATGGGGAATAGATATCTTTGCAAACACTGAAAGCATATGTGTGCATACACTCCAGATAACATATAGTAGAAGCAGCTGTTGAGGTACTGACAGCATGCATTCTTCATGAGTATGGACCTTCCAGCAAGTATAGGTCCCCAATGTCGCACCAGTAAATGGTCTGCTGTCCAAGACGTTTGGCCATCAAATGTGCCCACTTACCTGCAACAGAGGCAGCCATGGCTTACACACATCTTTCATGCCATGGCATGGATCCCATACCCAACAGTTAGCACCCAGGAGTTGAACATGTAGCCATATCTCACCATTGCATATACCATGGGAAACAGTGCAGACAGTCATGTATGTAGAAAATAAACAGAGGGCCATCCAAGACAGATGATGTCACATGTTGCAAACCAGTCATGCAGGCTGCCTAGTAACATGCCACAACACTGAGGGACTTGCAAGGATGTCTAGCAAGTATTAGCTGTGTAGTACCCGTGTCAGCAACTGCCTGGACTCTGCATAAGTGTGGCCCATGGGTTAGGGTAATCAGATGGGACAGTTGTACCACAGAAAACATCAGCCAGGCCTCTCCACAGGTAGCATATGCATAACAGAAAAGGTCCCCAAAAGGCATGTGTTGCAATGTGTACTGGTGTACCAAGACCATGTTGAAAACCTACAGACAGTATCAATTAAGATACATGTGCTGCACAACCAACACCTCATCCCACCTCAGGCCCACCATCCCCATCTGTACTTTGCCAGTGCCAGTGTACACCTGTATGTTTGCCATTCTTTAGCTGGGACTAGGCTGGTACACATGGTGTTCAGTGTTTGGGACACTGCAAAATGACACATGTGTAGGCCATAGTTGTCAAGCGTCTGCAAAAAGACTGAGGGTTGGGAGGGGGTGCCATCATGACATAACAGTGCACTGAAGCAGAGATCCTAAGGACACTACAAATGGCTGTATCTGCACACAGTCAAGGTCAGAAACTGTGGCAGACATACCCCTGACTCCACAGCAATAGTAACGGCACTATGTGACCTCCAAGGGATGTGCACATGAGATGACCTTGCAATCATGCAGAGTTGGGGGACATTTGTAGGGCAGACTGACCAAATACTGGCAAATGCAGATGGGCCATGCTAGTATACCCCTGCCATGAATAGTGATTGTTGTAGTACACATAGCAGTAGGTGCAACAAACCATCATGATAAAGGCATGCACACATATGCACCCACAAAGTATATGCATCTCAATCAGCATCTGCACAACTAACACATTTGTTTGACACTGCATTTGATTGCACAGGTCATATGTCACATATCAGGTTGGTATAATGTTAACATATGCAGTAATGTGGTCCCATGGCATAACAAGGAAGAGGGCATCATATCAATAAGAGTATGTACACTCCCCATAGCCATGGTAAGGTTTGAAGGTCATCAGTGTAATTGTATCATATTGGCCATACATGCACCGCTGATGATGAGATCTGTAAATCAGACATCAGGCATTCACAAATAACATCTGTCCACATATCATCCCAGGTATGTGTCAGACAAACACATAGGGGCTGTGAGCAGCAGAGCAAACCTAACTGACACAATAATACACATTCAGCAAAGGTGTGTATCTGTGAGGTATGGTGCACAGTACATGCCAGGGTGCAGAACAGGTGCACAGCAATACTGTGTACATGGGTGCAGTGTGTTTCAGGAGAAGGGGCATCACCTACTAACACAACCCACACATCACAGAGATGTATAATGTGGCTAGCAGGGATTAACTATAGCTGCACTGCATGCTGTTGAGTGCCATATGTCATGCATGTTGACAGATGGGTAATGGGAGGTCTGTGTGTAATATCTTTGTGCACCCTCACCTGTAAGTGTGTGTGTGTGTGTGTGTGGGGGGGGTATTTTGTCTGTAAGTGCAATCTGGTGGAGTGGAGGGTGGTTGATGTATGTAGGATGTGTGTGTGTTTGTCTGTGTGTCCATGTATGCACACAGGTGATTGTGGGGTTGTTCATACCTCTCAACTTCCCTTTGAAATTGTGCAGTACATGGGCATGGACAGACACATGAAACACCAGGAATACTTTTCTGACATGTAATCTCAGGACAGCTGACAGTATAATAAGGTCTGTAACATGGAACATGCATTGGGAGGGAAACTAGACACCAGGGATATTGTTATAATTGCAATCAGCAGAAAGGTGAAAGAATACCCACATATGCAGCACTATAGATGCATTGGGGAATTACTAGACAACATCAGAGTGGGTTTCCAAATATTACTGTAGTCCACATAAAAATTTAATAGAGCAACAGATCTTGCATTTACTGAGCAATAGTTACATATGACACTCCAGTGCATGACATTATTGAGTGACTGTAGTAGGCCCTAGTATATGGGGCCATGCTCAAAATGTCTGGACAAACCCAGGGTGAACACTGGATGACATCAGGGAGTCTTTGAAAAAACAGCTCCAGTCAAGTCAAAGAGGTAATGGAATAACAGGTCGTGTTTTGTGATAACTTTTCTATGGAATTAGAAGAATGATACATTAATGATTGGTATTATTGACTGTAATTATCCAAGATTGATGCAGGATGGAGAACTTAAGAAAATAAACTAGGAGCAGTCTGTAAACTCAGGGACAGGTACATATTATGGTGGAATGTCAGTGTGTGTGTGTGTGTGTGTGTGTGTGTGTGTGTGTGTGTGTGTGTGTGTGTGTGTGTGTGTGTGTACTGTAAAGCAATGACGTACATTTCTTAAAGTGCATTTCTTGTTTTCCTCTCACAGTTCTTGGTCAGATGACCTCCTGGGACATGTATATTCTGCAAATGGAAGTAGATTCCTTCACATACACACACACTCTTACTTGGCAACACTGGGACTAGACCCATACCTAGGTATGTAGTGCTACTGATGTGTGTGGCTTTAACTGCACACACCACACAGCTTTTAGAATGAGGTGTGTTCCAGGTTACATGCTACATGAAGAACATCCCCAGGCCTGTACAGTATGGTAATGGGGATGTACTGGTTATTTATGGACAATACATAGTGTGACATACCGTCATATACACATTGACAAACACATAACAGTCAGACACACATCTGAGAGACCCTGGGCTTATCGATGCTAACTACCTCATCAGTGTGTCCATTGTGTTACAGATAAGTTGCACACAGCACATGCATAAGTGGGCTGGATAGTGTTATCAGTTACCTGTATGATTGATGGTGACAGTGGACCACATACAGTGGAACATGGGACATGTACTGGGGTACCATGGTGTAAAGACAGTATACCCAGCACCCACACCCCACAGAGAATATTGTACACAATGAAACCCATGATAACACTCTGACATACCCACCATAAAACATTGACCAGGACTGCAATACAACCCCTTGTTCTTCCTAAGAGTGCTTCTACAGGGATATGCATCCAATGCACATGCCACCGGCATAATAGGGTAATGCATTGTCATGCCTCTTCTATGATCAGCAACATCACTATCCCTAATACTGTGTGGCAATGCATATTGTAATAGGAGAATGTGGCCTCAGAATGCTGTATCCTACATATATACACACATCCACACATACACACACTTGCCAGAACTCAGTAGGTATCCCATGCCTCTCAACCCATTTCTACAACAGTGTTGTGCTGGTACTGCAAGGTCCAGGTAACCCTTAGGGAGAAGAGCGTAACAAGGTACATGTAATGTCAGGTACAGCAGCAGCCACATCTAACTATGGCAATGGGGGGTGCAGTGGGTGTGAAGGGCCTCAGGGTATTCTCAACTACAGGTCTACAAACACACAGACACTAATATTCTCAGTAATGCACACATACACATTTGTCAGTACTGGGGTGCATCGGTGCAGGTGTTCATAGGTGTGTACAAGGCTATTGTCCATGGAGAGATGGGAAGTGTAGGGGATGTGTGTACAGTAGTATCATGCCACCTGCCATGTGCCAGCAGGCCATCTATCATCAGATACCTCAGGGGCGATCCTCAGGGTGAGAGTGACATGCATCAGCCAATCATCTTGGTGCCTCTTACAGTGGGCCAGTGAGGTGATCCAGTTGACATTTCTGCAACATGTATTACATAACATGGTCAGTGTCTGTCTTGGAGACCTGTACCCAAGCATGTTCTGTTGACTGAGGTAGTATAGTTGAGGTATCCATGGCATGTGGTGCATACAGGATGTGGATTCCTAGCTGTAGCATTCATAGCACAGCTGGGCAGACATGTTAGTGTCAGTCAAGCATAGATTGCCTGTAAGTAGCCAAGATTGACAACTGACATCTGCACATCTGTACAGAGGACAGACAGACATCAGCTAGCCAACTAGCTATGCATTAGGATAAATATGTTGACAGATAGACATCTGACACCGATAGGTATGCCATTACTACATAACAGCAGCCCTCACTGACATGTGCTATACACACAGTAGTTTACTGTAATTTTCCACATGTCAGATCATTATCCAGTAGGAAATATTTAATGAGACACAGTTCACACACCAGGAACATGACAGTGAGGACTCAGAGTCCATTTTTGCATGCAGGGGTGTTTGGTTCCAGTACTACAATCTGCAATCTACTCTTACTTGGGAAAGCACTGTCAACAGTAGTAACATAATGATACACTACATGCCAGTGTGACTGCATATAACCTGGGATAGTACCCATGTATGTA
This sequence comes from Protopterus annectens, assembly GCF_019279795.1. Taxonomy (NCBI): domain Eukaryota; kingdom Metazoa; phylum Chordata; order Ceratodontiformes; family Protopteridae; genus Protopterus; species Protopterus annectens. The sequence continues at coordinate 145,445,627 of NC_056751.1, forward strand.
ACACATTTAAATGGAAAAGAGTGTTGTACAAGCCATATATACTCAAGTGTCCCAGACAGTAGACTCACACCATTTGCTACTGTAATGACAGCACATAGACGCATGTTATGTACATGGCATTAAATACACTTATTAAAGATGTCATTACCCTGCTATTTTATCAGACTGGAATGTGAGCACTGATTACCAGGGCCGATCCTTGCTTAGCAGGTTTCAGCATTGCTGCAATATAACTGCTAAGCAAATTTGTGCACTGGTAAGAAAAGCCTACGCAGTTTAAGTGCCTGTACGTTTAACTGTACGTTAGCACTGCTTAGCTTCACACAGACCTGCTTAAAGCTGCTAAAAACTGCCTTAACCACTCAACATCCAACAGCCCTTGTTCTGCACAGTACAAAATAAACAGCCCTTGCAGGACTTGAACCCAGGACCCTGTACACTATAGTCACAGCAGTTAACCACTAAGCCATCACAGCTGTAAAGACAGCTACTGTACTTCTAATATATCTGTCAGTACACATACTGAATAGTATTGAACAACTGCTATGACTTCTACAATGGTGTAGTACTTGTTAGCGATAATACTGTTGAATCACGTATGTTGTTATATGTAAATATACACTTATCAGATAAACTACGGTGTGATACATCTGGGAAGGTATACACAACAGTAATGTTTACACATAACAAAGACATTCACGCATGTCTTTCGGAGGCCATTCGACCACGGGGAGGACATGCAGACACCACACAGAAGGCACTCCAGCCAAGAAGATATATATATATATATATATATATATATATATATATATATATATATATATATACATATGTAGATATATGTGTACATGTACATACACAACTATATTCATATATATGTAGTTATATACATTGGTATATTGCATTATATATATGGCCATATATAGATCTCTCTGTATATATACATATATATATATATATATAAATATGGGTTCCATTCATAATTTCGAAATACTGAAATCCCGAATTTCAGTATTTCTAAATTATAACACCAAAGCCTTGAAATCCCGAAACACCAGAAGCGTGAAATTTAAAATTCCGAAGTATTGAGATTTTGAATTAGCACTTCTGGTGTTGCGGTGTGTGAATGGTTAGGTGTTAGTTCGGGTATGTATGTATGTGTAAGTGTATTGGTTAGGGCCTTTAGTGTATGTCAGTGTGTGTTGTGGCTGTGATGTGTGTGTGCTTGGGACTGTGAAATGTGTGGGTGTGAGTTACCTTTGTATGTCTGATTGTGCGATCTCAGAGTTAGTATATATAAATAGGGGGTATGGGGTTTGCCCCCCACATGAGGGGTGCAGGGGGGCTAGCCCCCCTGCTTATATGTGGTCTAGGTTTGTCTGTGTGCTTGTGGGGGGAAGTTGTGTGTATGTTTATGTGTGTGCTCTGTGTGTAGTGAAGGTTCAGGATTTTGGGTTTCGCGATTATGGGTTTTCGGGATTTGAAAGTTTCAGCTATGCAATTTCAAAATGCTGAAATTCAGGATTTAAGTATTTCGGGATTTCATAGTGAACTCATATATAGATATATATATTTATGTCTATATATATATGTAGATATCTATAACTATATGTGCACACACACACACACACACACACACACACACACACACACACACACATATATATATATATATATATATATATCTGTATATGTGTAGACATATATATATGTGTATATGTATAGATACATATATATATATATATGTATATATATATATATATATATATATATATATATATATATATATATATATATATGTATGTACATATATATATATGTATATATATATATACATATATATATATGTATATATATATACATATATGTAGATATGTATATGTATATATATATATATATATATATATATATATATATATATATATATATATATATATATATCTTATCTAACTTGTTATATGTTCGATCTACTGAAGGGGACCCATATATATATATATATATATATATATATATATATATATATATATATGTGTGTGTGTGTTTAACATATGTCCAGAACATGGAGTTGAGTCATACCTCAGCACCAATAGTCGCAACCTCTTAGTGCAAGGGGATGTCATGTAAGTATTGCAGGTATAAATGTAGATTGTTGCTACTGTAACAGGGGTTGTCTTAAAAGAAATGTGTGTGGGAGGTTACAACTTATATTGACATGTATGCCATCAGTTACTGACAGACATCCTAAGATCATCATACTACAGTACCACAGATATCACAGTAATGGTCTTGTGGAATACAGCAGAAATATGACCAATAAATGTGGACAGTCTGACACACTCTGGTCAGTCCAGAGGTATACACAGAACCCCTTAGTGCAAGACGTGTGGACCAAGCCTGACAATGTGGATGTTAAAAGCCATGTAATTGGGTTTATCATGTAAATACTGGAATATATATGCTCACACAGTTTATGCATTCACACACTCCTGTTTGTCCTAACACATAATAACTGGTGGAGCAGAGGTCACATACCCACATACTACCCACTAGTTAGTGACATACATCTGTACAGCATCCCACTGCTTTGTCAGAAATATTTGACAGTTATGGTGGCCCAGCAGCAATACATCTGACAAATATCTGGACATAACATCACACTGGGTAAGTACACTGAGCTGCTAGGCATGTCACAAACCACTGTGCAAACTACAGGCAGACTGCCACAACACTGGCTTACATTTCTTATGGAGGAATACACATGTACCTGCAAATATAGCAGGCTCTACAGATATGTCACAGCACAGAGTAACAGACACCTGTGTGAAAGCGCATACCCACAACCAGTGTGAACACAGCCACAGCCACATATCGTAAGTGTGCTTAATATTACAGTATATGGACTGTCTGATCAACACTATCCTCATATGTGCCACTCACACACTAACCCTATATATTCTGGGCCAATACACAGTGTATTCCGATGCCTGACTGTGGTATGGGACATGTGTGTGTTTGGCCCTACAAACATGTAAGCCAATCGGGTGCCATACACTGGAGCAGCATGCAACATCAGTTAGAACAGGACCAAGAACAATGACATCTACCACAGTCTGTACACAGGCCAAAGCACATATTTGCAATACACACACTGTCGACAATCACCATAAGTACACAAACCTCACTACTGTACACACTATGACAGAATGTCCAGGTTTTGTCATCAAATATAACCCCCTACTATACATAACATGTCTTGCAGTCTAATATCTCAATGGCTTGTTATCAGGTATGATTTCAATAAATGATGGTGTACTGAACATATGCACCTCTTACTGCATGACATATGTACATAGATTGACGGAGTTGTGGCTGGAGGCACAAACACAGGGCCAGTATTGGCATATTGCTGTGATAACCTCATACATTTACTGGTGTAAAAGGGTTTGTTGTGACATATATACTATAAGGGATATGAAGTCAGTAACTCTCATGTCTGTCACCATGTACTGACTGCAATCCTCAGACTATGCTTCTGCAGTTCTAAAGATAGGTAATCTGTGAGTAACACAGCACACGTAAGACTCCAAACACTGGCCAGTCTGCAGATAGCCCTATAGGTCGGAGTTTCCTCAACCACATAACACTGTCATGACAGGTATTAAATCATGTAGACCAGCCATATCCACACAAACCCTGTTAAACCAAAATTACTTCAAATGCAGAAGAGCAAGACTTACATTCTGCAGTCAAGTCTGGAACATCCCTCCCCTGTTTGCTGGCCTGTCTCCACAGTATATGTTGTTAGAGATATATCCCACTACCATCTATGATGCTGTTTGCCAAACACCGACATGGAGTCCTGCTCATAGTGAATGAAAAGGGCCACCACCCACATGATGTTCCTAGTTATAGGAGTGTCTTTCCATGTAAATGGCTATGGGAATGTTACCATGGCTGTTCCACATGCAATCAGCTAGTGGGGGACTGCAGTTCGTGCACAGGCCATCAGCTGATCATGGGCATCACTTACAAAACACAAGCTGCTGCCTAAGCAAAGCAGGTGTACATCTCCACATCCACCAGAGAGGGAGTGAGAGAGACAGACAGACAGAGATAAAGTAAGACAGGGAGGGGGTAGGAGAGTAAAAGCTAAGCATGTTTGTGTCACACACTTACCAGTACAGGGTTTCAAACCCCTGCCTGAATATGTATTGCTATTACATTTCTATGCAGTTACTGCATGCTCCACAGAGCTTATATGTTGGAGAGCTGTCCAAAGGTATATTTGATGGTGAGTGACATCAGCAACAGTGATAAAGGAGTGATAAGGTAGGTGTAGTACATGTACCTGTCCACAAGAACAGGTGCCAAGGACAACACAGCCACACCCTCTCAGGGACTCACACACATTATCACAGTTGGCAGGGTCAGGATTAGAATTCCTAACTAACTAGTTTGCGATACTACAGTATTACGCTGGTATCACATGCACCACAGAGGTTATCGGGCTGAAGTATGGGCAAAGAGTATGTCAAGGTGTCTGACATCAGAAGGAATGCTTCAGTAGGCCAATGGGAGGTGCAGTGAGTGTGTATGGCATCCAAATCATTGATCTCCACACACACACATACACACACACACACACACACACACACACACACACACACACACACACACACACACACACACACACACAAAACTTTGCCAGTACTGACTTGCATGGGTGCATTGCTTCACAGGTGTGTAGTGGTTGACTGTGCCAGAAGGCTGTACAAGGCTAGGCAAAAGGTATACCTTGGCATCAGGCCAAATGACAATGGTCTGCAGTGTGGCTCAGGGGTGTAGTCTCTGGATTGGTCCACACAGGTGGGTACTGTATTCACCATCCACTCATCTGGGTTACTATTCTGGGTGGCCAGTGCTGTGCAATGCTTGCCATGTATGTCTTCTGTATTCCATAACATAGAAGGTGTCTGGGATGTGCACACATCCCACATGTATGTTCTGTGACATGTGGAAGTGTACCTGGGGTGTCTGGGGCATTTTGTGTGGACAGATTGTTATAATCTGATGTGCCATTCCTGACCTCATGTGGTGAGACCTGGCAATGGAAACTAGGTTGACCCAACACCTATACTGATAGCATGATACAGGTATTTACTGGTGTTAGTGGCATCTGTCCATATAGGGCATGTGTATAATGCATAGTATTTTATTTGTGGGTTACATATGCTGAATCTACAGTTGTTGCAGGCGTCCAGTGGAGAACATAGCAAAGGACCATTGTATGCACTGATTTGCCTATTTCAGGGATGGGACATGGTGCCATGTCCTCTGTAGTCAACTGCAATCACACCATGGTTACTATCTGTGGGCAATATGCAGGGAACTACCTACATAGTGGTTGTTGCCTAGCCAAGTGTGTTTGTGTATGAGACATGGGTGATGAGTGTTCTCTGGGTAATAAAAGGGTTGCCTATACTGTTCCCCAATCCATGATATCACATGTAGGGGTATGGATTGTCTACACCAGCCTTTCTGCTGTTTCACATCTGTTGTCCTTGTAAGGTGGACATTGTGACATATAATATAATAGGCCCACCATATAAGAAATTTGCAAAACCCGCTTCACAATGAGTCCTGTTATTACACACTCCACAGAGGATACTGATGACAAACACATGCACATAGAGTCTCACAATTGCCATGTCTGGGAATAGAACTCCTACCTAACTAGTACATCACACTATAGCATTACACAGTTATAGCATGCACCATGGAGGTTAATGGGTTACTGTTTCCCCAAAGGTGCATTTCAAGGTGAATGACATCAGCAGGCTTGCCAAAGTAGGGCAATGGAAATTGTAGTCACTGTGAATAGCCTCAAAAGCACTGATACCTAAACATACAAACAAACAGACACACAAAGTCTCACAGTTGCTATGTCTGGGATTAGAATTCCTACCTAACTAGTACATCACGCTATAGCATTACGCAGTTATAGCACATACCATAGAATTTACTGGGCTACTCTTTCCCCAAAGGTGTATTTCAAGTTGAATAACATCAGCAGGCTTGCCAAATTAGGACAATGGAAATTGTAGTGACTGTGAATGGCCTCAAAAGAATTGATCTCTACACAGACAAACACACATGCACAGAGTTTCATAGTTGCCATGTCTGGGATTAGAACTCCTACTAATTAGTACATCACACTACAGCTTTACACAGTTATAGCATGCACCACAGAGCTTATTGGGCTACTCTTTCCCCAAAGATGTATTTCAAAGTGAATGACATCAGCAGGCTTGCAAAAGTAGGGCAATGGAAAGTGTAGTTCATAGGTTCATAGGCTGGTACTAGGCTGTCGGCCCTAGGGCCTATATAAGCCTAGCCATGACAATTCCCTGGCTATTTCTTCGAACAATATTTACTTTCTTAGACTCCTGTCTAGCAGGGCAACTGACATGATTCCTGAGGTGAATTTCCTATCTCCCATCCAATTGTCAAGGTTCCTTTTGAAAAGGGCCAAAGAGCACTCTGCTTGACATGTATGGGCAGTCTATTCCAGAGTCTGGGGAGTCTCTGGGTCAGAAACCTATCCCTCCAGCATGTTTTGTTCATTGTGATGACAAGGTTTGGATCTCTGGAGCATGTGGCACTGAGGATTGGGATTTCTTTACATGTAGCATGTCCAACAGCTCGGGTTTGACATGGCCTTGTATGCTAAGCAAAGATCGCCTCTGAGTAGATGATATGTGACAGAGTAGAGCTGGATGATTTTCAGATGGTCAGCATAGAGCATCTGCCTTAGGTCTGTGATTCTTTTAGTTAGGTATTTCTTCAGCCTTTCTAGTTGTTGCAGATGTCTTGAGAGGCCTCATGATGGAAGGCTCTTTGTCACTGTCTGTCACTCTCTTCCACACATCTATGTATGCATAAGTTTGGCCTATTATAGTGTGTTGTCCTTGGATATATATGTGTATTCCTATCCAATGTGTGTGCAAAGCATGACTGGTGTGCAATGTGGAGTGTGAGCACAAACATCTGTGATTGTCAGATATGTATAGTCCACTGTTGTTGCCAGACATGGACTTTCATTATTTTGTTGACAGACATGGGCTTCATTTCTCTAAGTGTGGGAGGATGCCCAGTATGACCTTCTGTATTGAATCTGTGAATCTATTCCAGGTAGGTTGCACTCCAGTGCAGGCTTTTGTGTTCTACACCTACAGCTGGCAACCTGTTTCTGTGGGATATCTGTAGATCAGTTGACAATATGGGGTCAAAATGGACAAAGGATAGTGGGTTACTGTAGGTAATTGTGTCTGTGCCACTTCTGCTACATGGTTTTGTTGATAGTAGAGATATTCAAACATATGCACTGTTTTACACTGTGATGTTTTATGTCATCAACTACTGTCAGGTATACATATTTGCTTGCAGTAATTTCCTGGGGAACACAGGGTGAATGAAGCTGTGTCCAGTATTGTGGTCTGCAGCCTACATATTCTTGCACAATCATGCCATTCTGAAGGGGTAGCTGCAGACAATTGCTGATGGGTCTGTGTAAATGGTTCAGCACCTTGGTACAGTGATGGCTGAGGATCCCATGACTGTACATCCATTGACATGACAGTATGGCCATATCCTGCTGTGGCATACCTCATAGCTGTACAGATTCACACATGTTACCCAATGACAGTGCTCATATTTCTGGTCATTACCCCTTCACATTGTGGTTTACAAGCAGGTTTGTAGCCACCCATTCCTGGGTTTGCATGCAGGGATAGTATGTGCACACGGCTGAGTTTCAGACTTCACACACTCCATGGCGTCCATGCTCCTATCCCCCCTCTGTTATTCTATCCTCTTCCAAACATTATGCAAACATCATCTGATAAGTTCCCTATAGTTATCACTTCATCCCAGCAGTATTTTTGGGTTGTCCACAGTTCATGCAGTAGGATATGGTGGACATGTTACTGGGATTTGTCAACATGACCTTGCATTTGGATTCTGTGGACTGTTTTATATTGTTATTTGGGAGTCCATGAGATAACATACATTGGCAGTACAGGTGAGATGCAGGCCTTTGACAGAGGACTGTAGGGCATTTGGTAGAGATGAAGGGCATCTGTAGCTGGCCATTTCGTTGTGTCACTCCTACACTCCCAGGCTGCAAGCCACTATATTCCCCTGGGGTGACAGGGTAGGTGTGCAAGGTTTTAATGTCAGTTTCTGTCATTATTGATCCAGTGGTGTGGATGCTGGCAGGGTACTGCTTACAGTTAGGGAAACACCTGCATGGGACACCTCTTCAGCATCCTGCATTCTGTGGCTATTTCCATACAGAGGTGAGGGTCATATTGTACTCATTCTCAACAGCGGGGATAAGGCCTGTGAGGTACCTGTGGCTGATGTTGTGGTGAGCTGGGTGCATGTGTGTTATGGAAACTACTTGCAGATGACTCACAGATATACATGGGGCATTCCACTTATACTGGCTTGTGTGGGGACATCAACAGTTTCTCAATACTTCATACCTGTGACCTTTTTGGTCTGCCAGTGTTTAGTCAGATGACATCAGTATTCCATACTACAAACCCAGCTAATGTGCTGCTAACCTCTATGTGCAGTTCTAAAGCTGTGTCCATTTGACAGTAACATTTTATACACTGTCTGTTTAGGGTACCTCTACCTGTGTACTGTTTGTATGTCTGGGCCCACATTCATGCCATGTCCATCTTTCAGATGGTGACAGATATTACATCCAAACAATTACTATGGCTTACTGCTGGAATGTGTCTTGCTGAGATGCATTGTGTTTGGCACTGCAGTTGTTAGAAGTTGGCCCTGTCATCGGCAGTACTGCCCAATGGCCACCAGGACAAAACCCACCATGCCTACATGCTGATCACTCACACAATATACAACACACACCAACCTAACACACACAGCCCTGCATATTGTACATGTGCTACAATCGTTCCTGCTACTTTGGCAGGCTCAGGTAATCTGTCCTCCACTGTAATTATACCTACACATACATGTTACTACATTTCTACATAGGATTGTGGGGGGGGGGGCACACCTGACAAATGTACACATTTGCTATGACTGTACTGGTATTTCAGGTACTTCATTTCATTCTGTATTCTGACTTATCATGCAGACTAGAGGCATATCAGTGTACTACAGTTCTTAGGTTGTATTGACCTACATTTCAGTTTCAGACTTCTTACCCTTCAGAACTAACATCCCACTGCCTGACCTATTGTAGTCTGTCTGTGTAGGTCTGGAGGGGGACTGTTCTCCATAGCCATCTATCAGAGACCTTAGCACAGCCTTTCTTTGTGTTTGTCTACACCTGTCCTGCTGGCTGAGACTGTTGTTGGGTATGTGAGCCTCATTAACTGGCATGTGTGTGTCCTATGGACACACATTTGGATCACCACACTTCCTGCAGTGGGTTTTGTTACCTTGTCTAGTAAAGGCTACTATGGTGACACCAGTATTTGTTACAGATTTCATGCTGCCAATATAGGTGTCTACTATCTGCTGGCATCCCATTCAGATACCCGATTCCTTTGCATGTTCACATCCATACCATAGATACAAGTAACAAAACATACCACTCCATTCAACAATTGATGGGGAGAGTGACTTACCTTGTGGCTGTGCCAGTAGTGAGGATGGTGCTGGAGGGCTGACTATGGTTAAGCACAGGTAGTGTCATGTTTGGCATCCCTTTTAATGTATGTGCGAGTCAGAGACAGGTGTCATTCCCTGGGTTCCTTCTGTGTCAGTGTATGTGCTATACCTAGCCTCTTAGCCAAGGCCTGGGCATACTGGGCATGCCTCCTTCTGCCTACTGGGGCAGGCTCAGGTTGTTCCTTCTCTGAGTCTCTCTGTGCCTCTGTAGGCCTTGGCAATTGTGGGGGTGCTGTGTGGCCCTGCCCCGTGCTGTTCCTGCTGCAGCTGTTTCTGCAAGATCATATTATGTAGCATGGCACTTACGATTACAATTTGGGTACATGTAGCTGGTGAGTACTGCAAGGCTCGATCGGATATGTCCAGGCACTGGAACCGTGACTTGAGCATCCCAAACACATGCTCTATCATGATTCTGGTCTGTAAGTGTGCCTCATTATGGAGTTCTTCTTTGTGTTTTTGTGCATTTCTGATGGGTGTCATCAGCCACAGCTCCAGTGCATAACCAGCATCCCCCACTAGGTGGTCATATGGGATGTCCCCACTGGCAAATCTCTGGTGCAGCTGCGTCATATGCCAGATGTGGGAGTTGTGATAGCTTCTAGGTCTGCCAGCACACACATTCATTATAATGCCCTAGGCATCACACACAACCTGGCAGTTGATGGAGTGGAAGCCCTTGTGGTTTATGTAGACCCTAACCCGCTTGCCGGGTGGTGCTTTGATGTGTATGTGCATGCAGTCTATAGCACCGACTACCTCAGGGTATTCTGCTATTTGGTAGAAGAGATGCATACTGCTGGTCAATGCCTAATGGGTGATGGAGAAATATATGTGCTCACTAGCATGTGCTGACATGGCATTCAGGAACTGGTGGAGTACCCTGGATGCTGATGCCTGTGAGATCCCCATGATATCCCCAGTTGACCTTTGGAAGGTACCTATGGCTAGTATTCTTAGGCCTACACATACATTGGTATCTACTGGGATGGGTTCCTGTCTGTTGATTCTGTGTGTGAGGCGTGGCCGTAACAGCTCAACAATTTGCTGTAGGAGGTCCCTGTCCACCCTATAGCGCTCCTCTATCTCCACTCATGTAGCCCCTGGTAGGTTACCCTGGGTCTGTGCACTCTTCTCCTTCTCCTCACTGTGGGTTGGTCGTCAGCATTCTCATCCTCACCACTCTCAGCCTCTTCCACTTGTTGATTTATGAGTGCAAACGCAGCCCCTATGATTTTGTTGCTTTTGTTAGGTAAAATTTCCCCATTTGTGTACACCGGTGAGTTTGTGGGAAAAACCAGCAGGAAAGGTGTTTGCATAGTTTATAGTAGTGTGCTGAGCTGGGCTGGGCTTCTGCCTGTGTAATTGGCTGATTCTGATACATTTCACCTAACAGCTATGCTAGTTTTCCTTCATTACCTTCCTACTGCTGTTTTCCCTTCCCATTGCCTTCCTGTTTAAGCTCCGAGGTGTGCCGTGCAAACAAATTGCTCAGATGTGCACGGAGCTGCTATTTCCTGGTTTACTTTTTTTTGTTTGTTTAAAACCCGGTGGCGCACACACCCATTTAGGCAATGTAAAGTGTGCTTGGCAGCTTCAGACACACCCCCTTCCTTAGCTCTGCTAAACTCAGGGCAAACCCGAGCCACAGGGCTCCAATAAGCTTACAGTATGCCTAATACACCCCACTATGATGTCAGCTTGCTCTTAGGTTTGCACCCCGGTCTTCCTACACCTGCACAGCATGGGTGCAGGCTAGCCATGAGGGGAAATCTGTGATTCAGTATCATTCCCCTCATTTTCATAGGACTGCCTGCTAATGCCTAGTTACAAGTCCCACACTGAGCCTTGCCCCTTAGCAACCACTATTCACTGGCCTTGTTGTCTTCTGCCTGCCATTGACTATAATGGCAAAATTGTGATTTTGCAGGGAAAGCTTTTTTCAGGGATTTTGTTTTATTTTCCATCTGATCCCGTTTGCGCACCGCTGCCCTACGCTTAAATGGCCAAAATCAGCCCAAAAAAATAAAAGGTTTTTTTTTTTTGCAACTGTTTTCCATGCCAGTGACCATATATTTGGCCATTGGCATGCTTTACACATTATATACACCCTTTATTTGGAGCTGTCATGGTCCATTTTGTAGTTTGCAGAAATGTACTCGGTTACTAACCGAGTACATTTGTGCAGGTTACACTAGTCCTGTACGGTCGACTGCCAGCTTCCTGGATCGCAAATTCACCTCATTTGCATGGTTTTCACCTGCAAATGGGGTAATTTGCATACAGCAACTGTGTTCATGCAGGAATATTGCAGGAGTGCTCATGCACATCCTGGGAGCTTGTTCCTGGATCTCTCGGTGGCCATATTGCCTCCAGCAGCTCCTGCACTATTCCTACACACCATGCAGAGCTTGCTGAATCCTGGTGACAGTGTAGAATCTGTAGACTTTAATGAACTGTATCACAAAATTTTACCATAGAAGGTCATGACAAAAGGTAATTTATTTTTGCTTCAGATAAACAAAAGTTGTAAGACATACGTCTTCTTTATTTAAATTATATTTGACATAAGTATATTGGTCATGTAGTGTGGCTTGTATACTAGACAGCTTCAAAAATCACACATGATGACAGAAAACAGAAAACTGTATCAGGGTAAATCAAGCCTGAAAATAGGGACATACCTGAAAAAACAGGGACATTTTAAACCAATAATAGAAAATAGGAATGTTCCTCCAAAACACAAACAGAAGAAAGGTCTTGTATGTAGATAAGTTTGTTGGTAAAATCTGGACAAAGAAAATTAATCAAGCAACTCTGCAAGCAGCACAGGACAGTAAGCAGATAAACTTAGCAGTTCTTTCTAAAAGTATTCTTCCCTGTATAATCATTAGCAAACACTGAAGATGTAGAGAGATGTACAGTTGTTAGTTTTTTCTTTCTTTCTCTCCTTCCTATCCTTGTGACTTTTAACATTATCCATCACCTGCAACACTCTGTACTATACTCAGCAATTATATTATGTATATTATGTATTTATTTATTGATTTTGTAGATTCTGTCATTCAAAAAACAAAACACTTTACCTGTCATCATTCATACTACAATCTGTATATCACCTAAGAAACCAGAAAGTGATGGCAGACATGCATCAGTCATCCTAGCAACAGAGCTTTATTTGAATATAAACTGTCAGTGTATGTAAAAACAGCACTACTGTTTTAACTATTTATTGTGTAATCCAAGAGTTTACACAACTGGTCAGGTGTCACATAAACTCTCCCGCAGCCAATTATATTCAGGTTTGTAGTGACTCATTGGTCTAGGGGTATAATTCTCTCTTTGTATTATATTCAACCATGTCACTGTCCCACTTTTTTGTAGTTTCTATAAGCCACTACAGGACATCTGCATCCAAAACAGTAATAGGCCTGACCATCTAGTTTAAAATAGTACACTCTACCACCACCCATCTGTCCTGTTTTAGGCAGCCAGATGATCTGAGGTCATTCTGGCACAGTAGTGCAATGTGCATACTATACAATTATCCACCTCTTTGAATCTGTAAAATTATTAAATCTCTTGTCTGAACACCTAGCAGCATAAGCAAGACAAATGAGAGTTGATTATTTCACTTATCTGGTCACATGGTAAACTCGTGCTACACTTTTTTAAGCAGTATTTTTGTAAAACATTATCTTTCTTTATTTTTAAACACATTTTAGAGATAGACGTAATCCTTAATGCAGATACCTGTGTGATAATTCACAGATTCAGTGTTCTTCACACTGAGCATGCTCACACTGATCACCTCCTGCCACTGTGGGAACTGTGACTCACTTTGCTCGCAAACTACTTCCCACCCCTTTTAAAGGCATACAAAAGCGCAGAAATACACACATATGAACCCTCTACCTAAGTCATAATAATATGCACTACTTCTAAACCATCAGTCTGCAATTAAGATACCACACAATTTTCATTTTACATTTTATTAGGAAATCTGCATCCCTAAGACACTCTTACATATAGTCCCTTGCCAATTGTTATAGGTTCCAAGGTTCGTGGGTAAGTACTATTCTAGCTGCTCTTGTGGGTCTTTGTAAATCTAGCAAATTTCTCCTTTCATGCTCACAATAACCAATCCCATTTGGTTATAGATTGGCCTTACCCATCTAGTGGTCAATAATATAATTACCCCTAGTGATAATAATTGAGATCATACCATAGATAATTTGATGGGATCCATATATGGGATAAAGAGTTTAGGAGCTACCTCTGTACATTAGTAGTATGGGGCAGTCCTGGGATACATTTTCTGTTTTCCATCCATAGATCTAAGTTGGGCTTGAATACAGATAGGGTTAAACCTTGTTTTGTGTGGATGGGGAGTCTGCTCTACAGCAGCAATATCCTCCGCTTTGTCATTTATTTCTGTCCATAAATAGACATGTACTACTTTGTCACATGCTGTAAACTGATTTTGGCCTACATCTACCTGTTTATGTTCTACCAATAAGGTGCTGTTTCATTATATGGAACTAGAATAGCCTTATTATAACAAGCTTTCCATCCGTTAACAATGAGTGTATAGCTAGGTATTTTATATACAATTGTTCACGTAAGCAGTCACTAACTACAAAGAAAGTTTTTTTTTTTCTGCACATAGTTATCTTTCACAGTCCACACCTCAGCTTTAAAGATGCTTAATTTCTATACCCTGCTACTATTACTACTAACCCTGCTATCGCAGACATCACAGCCTTCAGTCACACTACTCCTATATCCCATAATGCACCCACAAACCTAGAAAATCAAAAACACTGCAACTGCAGCCACCTGCTAATCATATACCCTGAACTATAGCACACAGTTTAACTAATACCTACAAATGCAGATGAAACACAAAATATTACCACAGAGATGAAATATAAATACAAATTTCTGCCTTCATATCAACTATCACATCTACTTTGATACTTAAAGGAGATATTCACTCCAACCTAGTCCCAACTGCAATGGCCACAGTTACCCCCTCTATGACATCACTTAAGCTATCTCCTCCCCTCAGCCACAGTGATGCCCTGCTGCCACTAAACATGAATCAGGAAAGCATCTACAACAAAATGCAAGATAAATATGCTTCTACAGCCTTTTATAACCCTAACATACTTGTCTATTGAAACTTGGCTAAAACCAGAAATAAATAATGAGGAAATTATCACTCAGGCTACACTATTCTCAGGTAGGACAGGATAACTAAAATGTAGGCAGCATTGTTATATTTTACAAAACTACTATAGAGATAACCCCACACCATCAAACCATCCCTGATTTTAACAACACAGAACTTCTCTTTGCAGTACTAAAAATGAATAATTACAAAAGTGTATGTACTGCACACAATATATGCCACCAGTAGATAATACCATTACAGCTGAAAATGCATCATAACATATACCTTGAAATGATATTTGGTGATCAAAGCATAGACTGGCAAATCAACAAAACAATCACCAATTGCACAATAAATCTCTATAACATCCTCACTGTATAAAAACAACTGCAAGAGTCAAAAAAACTACAAGCAGTCCATGCTTGACTAGATTCTTTCATCTAACATACTCAGTATAGGCTCCTTTGAATGCTTTCCTGATACAATCAGTAACCATCTCCCCACATTTGCATTAAAACAACGAAATAATAAAAAAAATCATGTTATCTATAAACATCTTGCACAGAACGTATCATCATAGAACTTATAAACAATGACATTGGTAATCTCCAAACTCAGGACCCCACACAGTTCAGGTTTGTAAAAGGCAGATCATGTCTCCTAAACTTGATAGACTTCTTTGAAGCAGTCACCAAAGCTGTAGATGAGGGTAAGGTGGTTCACACAGCCTATCTAGATCTCGCCAAGGCTTTTGACACCATCCCCCACTCTAGAATTTTAGATAAACTCACTAAACTAGGTATAAATCCCTATGTCACAAAATGGGTTGCCAACTGGCTCACTGACAGAACCCACACTGTGAAAGTAGCAGACTCCAAATCCAACTTCAGACTAGTGACAAGTGGAGTACCACAGGGTTCAGTCCTGGGTCCTCTTCTGTTTGGTATCTACTTCTCTGGAGTACAGGCTAACACAGAAGGTCTTTGGCTAATGAAGTTCACAGATGACTGCAAACTAGGAGCTATAATCAAAACTCCAAGAGATGTGGACATCCTACAAAAGGGCCTTGCTGAGACAGATGCCTGGTGTCAAAACCATGGCCTCAAACTCAATGCCAAAAAGTGCATTGCCTTCTCTTTTGGTAAAAACTCTGTACCCATGAACTACCACATAAGCGGTAGTCTACTTAACACTGAAAGTGTGATAAGAGACCTTGGGACACAGGTGGACAGTAGTCTCTCCTTTGATAATCACATCACCACAGTAGTCAGGAAATCCTTCTATGTGGCACACCTCATCACAAAAGGTTTCTCATCCAGGAAAAAAGAGGTAATTGTTCCCCTCTACTCGTCACTCATTAGACCAATTATAGAGTACAGCGCCCCTTTTGGTATGTACCTCACAAGACATCTACAACAACTGGAAAGGCTGCAGAAATACCTCACAAAGAGGATTACTGGCCTCAAACAGATGCCCTATGCAGAACGTCTCAAAAAACTGCAGCTTTACTCCTTTGCATATCACCTACTCAGAGGTGATCTCTGCCTAACACACAAAGCTATGTCAAACCCAGAGCTTTTGGACATGCTCTACTTAAAGAAATCCCAATCCCTCCAAGCTACACACTCTAGGGACCTAAACCTAGTCACCACAATAAACAGAACATGCTGGAGGGATAGATTCCTGTCCCAGAGACTTCCCATACTGTGGAACAAACTACCTATCTATATCAAACAAAGCTCTTCATTAGCACTCTTCAAGAAAAATCTTGATGATTGGATGGGAGATAGAAAATTCACCCTGGGGATCACTTCTGTGGCTCTGCTCGATAGTGGCACAGGAAAATAATTTTCTTGGGTGGCGAAAGCCAGGGTACCTATTGGCTAGGCTTATATAGGCCCTAGGGCCAATAGCCTAGTACCTACTTATGAACCTATGAACCTATGAACAAGTGCTCAGTCTCACAAAATTCATTGAATATGTTTTCAACAACAGCCCAAGATACTGTAACTGGTCATTTCTAAAGACTCTTCCCTTTAATGAAGCAATATATAACCTGAAAATAACATTTCTTAATATACTGACTCACTATGTGCCACTTCATACAAAAAAGCATTAAATCAAACCCAGCCCAATGGTTAAGCAAAGAAACCAAACAGCTCATGGCCCTAAGATAGAAAACATAGACAAACTGGTTAAAAAAATCACAGAGTACCTATCAAATTTTTAGATACCTTAGCAGATTTTACTAAACAGAATAAATCATAGGTTCATAGGTTCATAGAGAGTTACTAGGCTAATGGCCCTAGATCCCTTACAAGCCTAGCTATATCTATCCCAAGTTGCTCTAGTTGCTGGTGGTTAGGTGAGTGAAGTTCACAGAGGTAAGGATCTATGGTAGTTAATACTGACTGCATGAGCACCCCCCCCCCCAGGAGTGAATTTGCAGTCACCCATACATTGATCTAGGTTGCATTTGAAGAGGGTCAGGGAGGGGCTCTGTTTCATGTGAATTGGAAGCTTGTCCCAGAGAAGTGGCAGTCTCTGGGAGAGGTATCTATCCTCCAGTATGACCTGCTCATGTTAGATTCTAGGTTAATATCACTGGAGCGAGTGACCTTTGTGCAGTTTGATTTGCAAATGTATATCATTTACATTAGGGCCGGGTCAGAGACTGACCTGTAAGCCAGGCACTCATCACCCCTTAGCAACCTATAGGAGACAGAATATAGTGACAGAGATTTCAGTCTTTAGACGTAAGACTTGTTTTTTGTACCCTGCAATTTTTTGGTGAGAAACCACTGTGGTCTCGCCAACTGTTGCAGGTCTCTGGTGAGGTACATGAAAAAGTGAGCACTGTGCTCAGTTATTGTTCTGATTAAGGCTCTAAGTATAATTGAATTATAACATCCTTAGATCTAGATGGGATGCCTTTACTTATAAGATGTGTCACATAGAAAGATTTGTTTACTACTGTAGATATGTGGCGGTCATAGATCAGGTTGCTATCAAACTGCTTACCCAGATCATGTACCATGGGGTCTACAATTAGGGGTGTGCTGTCTATAATGTAATTAGCAGGGATGTTGGGTCTATATTATGTCAAAGCCACGGATTAATGCTAAAGGCAAAAAAATTAATTATTATTCACTTTGGGAAAGCTGACATCCTGGGTCTATATTATGTCAGCGAAACGGCATTACGCCAACACATACAGACGGAAATCAGAAAAGAGAAAAAGCTCAGGTCAATGGTTTCTTTCCCAGGTAGAGAAATCCCTTGGCCTGAGCTGTGACATTGGCCTTTACCCCACTGTAGTGTGATCTCAAGAGTTGTTGGTTCACCATTTTTTTTCCATGGGAAAAAAATCGGTGAACTGGGGTTTCGCTATTTTAAGATTTCATTCTATATGTGTCGGCAAAACGGCATACGCTGTAATACCATTTCGCTGACATAATACAGACCCAGGATGTCAGCTTTCCCAAAGTGAATAATAATGCATTTTTTTTGCCTTTAGCATTAATCCGTGGCTTTGGCACCAATTATTTGTCTACATTAACCCTGTCTGCAATATATTGACATAAATGGGGGACTCACTGCTCCCAATTTGCAAACATCAGTGAACTTGGCAAGCCACAGGCCATCCAAATTTGTCTGGACTTCTGAAAAAAAAAATTCTGAACATTAAGGGGCCCATCAAAGATCCCTGTTTTATGCCACGGGTGGCTGGTTTTCCTCTTAGAGGTGAAGTCACCCACTTTAAAAGTATGTGTCCTGTCAGTGAGCCAGCTGGCTACCCATCTGGTAATATAGGGGTTAATTCCCATTTGGGAGAGTTTCTCTGTAATACCTGAGTGGGGGGGGGGGCTGTGTGAAATACCTTGGCTAAGTCAAGATAGGCAGTATGCACTGTCTTTCCCTCATTCAGGGTCTTGGTGACTTTCTCAAAGAAGATGACCATGTTTAATAGGCATGATCAACCTTTAACAAATCTGAATAGTGCTGGGGCCAGAGTTTGTTAACAAGGTCCATAATGATTCTTTCCTTGGTTATGCAGATGAGGCTAGTCAAGCTTATGAGCATATAATTCCCAGGGTTAGTTGATGGTCCCCATTTGTGCAGAAGGATCACTGTTGCTGTCCTCCATTCTGCAAGAACATAACCAGTTCACAGGCTGTGGTTAAACAGGGATCCAAGTAGGTCTGCTAGGTCATGTTTTAAATTGTTTAAAAGGTAACCTAGGATGTTGCCTGATCCTACTGATGCCATGTTTTTGGCCTTGGAGACAACCAAGATGACCTGCTTTCTTGAGATAATAGGCTGAGGAATGGTGGCAGGTATACTGTGGGGGATGACTGGAGGGGACAGGAGTTTAAGTTGGCTATTATCTCCAACTAAGTATGGGTGGTGCCATCCATAACCAGTTCAGCACATATCTGAGTGATTTCCTTTTAGATTTCGCACATAGTTAGAGAATGCCTTGTTATTATCTTTAGCTAGGGAAACTACTTTTGCTTCATAATTAGCTTGAGAGGACTTGAAAAGATCTCAAATGTGTTTGTTTAAGCTAGAGAGGGATTTCTTTCTCTGCTGAGTCAGTTCCCCCTTGTTCTTGGACATTAGTTTTTTTTCTTGTTGTATAGCCTGTTTATACTAGGAATCTACCAGGGTGGCTTGTTTTTTCAGCAAGATCTGGTTTTAATCTGGTCAGATACACCTGATTATATACAACTTCTTAAGTGGTTATACAGGACACTGGTATACACCTCTGTATAGAAGTCCATATCATCTGCATTTGAGGGGGCTTTGAAACACCGTATACTATCACTTAGTAGGAGGTAGTTTGTTTTTTAAAATTCTTATGTGTTTTTGAGCTTGATGGGTTATCTGGTGTTATACTTATATCGAATGAGGCTGATTTATGGTCCAATCTTACCAGGGAGAACATCACATGGGGGGGTGCACTGCTCTCCCATGTTAGTGAGTACTAACTCAAGGACATTTGAGCCTCTTGTGGGTGTGCTGACTAGCTGTTCCACAGCGTTTGCATTGACAAAGTTCAAGAATCTCTGAGCTAGCATGTTTGTGGTCATGTATGCTTCCCAGCTGATGATATGATTATTAAAATCACCCATGAGTAAGGTGTTGGGCTGTATGGCAAGTGACTCCAGTAAGTCCAGGTATGTGGTATGCATTTCCTCTTTTATGGTGGGGGACCTATAGCTAACTATGATGTGGTAGGGGAGCTTTGTCTATAGTTAATTGGACATGGAGTAGCTCAAGAAAGTCATACTGTTTGACCAGTTTTGAGGTGTACTTATACTTAATAAAGATGGCTACACCTCCTTCTCCTTTGGTTCTATCATGCTCAGTGTGTGGTCTGAACATATGGAAGGCTTTGTAGCCCTGCATGGCTGGGGTGCTTTCCACACCATTGAACCATGTCTCAGTGACTGCATAGACATCAGCATCTTATACGACTCAGCACAGCTCCTCGTGGTGTCCTGCAGAGTTCTACAAGCAGCAGAGAGTGGAAGAGTGACTTTCCATTGATTAATAAGTATTTTCT
Organism: Protopterus annectens; assembly: GCF_019279795.1. Lineage (NCBI taxonomy): Eukaryota > Metazoa > Chordata > Ceratodontiformes > Protopteridae > Protopterus > Protopterus annectens. The sequence goes on from NC_056751.1 coordinate 145,466,086, forward strand.
CTGGCTTTCTATTTTCAACTGCTGTATTTTGCCTAAAAAGCAAATTTTTATTACTAAACTAGCTCTGCAAGTTGATTCACTGTATTTCTGTTTGTTTCTAAACTGTTTTGCACTTTAAAAGTTTGTTTTTTGTTTAAATTAACTGGTAGGCTACACACTCAAGTGTGCTAGCTGATTTAAAGCATTTACTGTTTGTTACTGTATCTATTTTCTATCTGTTTGTGAAAAAAACAAAAAAAAAAAAAAAATATCCTTGTTTTCCCGCCTTTACTGAACTGGAATAGTCCAGTCTTCAGATTTTGCTGATCTATGGGCTGTGTCATAGTTCCTGTGTTGTCCATATCCTTATTTGGATAGGAGGAAGCTTCTTTGTTCACCAGTGGGAGTGGGGAGCACTGAGCAGCCTATTTGTCCCTAAAGGAGTGGTTCCAGCCCAGCAACTTGTAGTTTATTGGCCGTTTTGGGCCATTTCCTAGCTCTTTCTAACCCCCTGCTATAAAGCCCACTTTAGCGTGCTTTTGCGCTTGTATACGACTCAGCACAGCTCCTCGTGGTGTCCTGCAGAGTTCTACAAGCAGCAGAGAGTGGAAGAGTGACTTTCCATTGATTTATAAGTATTTTCTCTGGCTTTCTATTTTCAACTGCTGTATTTTGCCTAAAAAGCGAATTTTTATTACTTAACTAGCTCTGCAAGTTGATTCACTTTACTTCTGTTTGTTTCTAAACTGTTTTGCACTTTAAAAGTTAGATTTTTGCTTAAATTAACTGGTAGGCTACACACTCAAGTGCGCTAGCCGATTTAAAGCATTTACTGTTTGTTACTGTATCTATTTTCTGTTTGTGAAAAAAAAAACATATATCCTTGTTTTCCTGCCTTTACTGAACTAGAATAGTCCAGTCTTCAGATTTTGCTGATCTCTGGGCTGTGTCATAGTTCCTGTGTTGTCCATATCCTTATTTGGATAGGAGGAAGCTTCTTTGTTTACCAGTGAGAGTGGGGAGCACTGAGCAGCCTATTTGTCCCTAAAGGAGTGGTTCCAGCCCAGCAACTTGTAGTTTATTGGCCGTTTTGGTCCATTTCCTAGCTCTTTCTAACCCCCTGCTATAAAGCCCACTTTAGCGCGCTTTTGCGCTTGTATATGACTCAGCACAGCTCCTCGTGGTGTCCTGCAGAGTTCTACAAGTAGCAGAGAGTGGAAGAGTGACTTTCCATTGATTTATAAGTATTTTTTCTGGCTTTCTATTTTCGACTGCTGTATTTTGCCTAAAAAGCGAATTTGTATTACTAAACTAGCTCTGCAAGTTGATTCACTATATTTCTGTTTGTTTCTAAACTGTTTTGCACTTTAAAAGTTTGTTTTTTGTTTAAATTAACTGGTAGGCTACACACTCAAGTGTGCTAGCTGATTTAAAGCATTTACTGTTTGTTACTGTATCTATTTTCTATCTGTTTGTGAAAAAAACAAAAAAAAAAAAAATATCCTTGTTTTCCCGCCTTCACTGAACTAGAATAGTCCAGTCTTCAGATTTTGCTGATCTCTGGGCTGTGTCATAGTTCCTGTGTTGTCCATATCCTTATTTGGATAGGAGGAAGCTTCTTTGTTCACCAGTGGGAGTGGGGAGCACTGAGCAGCCTATTTGTCCCTAAAGGAGTGGTTCCAGCCCAGCAACTTGTAGTTTATTGGCCGTTTTGGGCCATTTCCTAGCTCTTTCTAACCCCCTGCTATAAAGCCCGCTTTAGCACGCTTTTGCCCGAAGTTGTGCATAGCGCAGCATCGGGCAGCGCCGGTTAATCACGTTTAAACTATTTCTGGCTCCGCTAAGTCTGCTCTTCAGTTTTTCCCTTAGAACTGCTCTACTTTCAATCTAAACAGTCTATTCTCTATCTGAAAAGCCCAGCACTTGCTCCTAAAGCATTTTTACACAGGTAAAGCACTCTTAAACAAAAAGAAAGCACTACATCCACCTACAATCCCCTTGAGTACCCATTTCCCTATAGGTCCTTTCTGACTCAGTTACACAGCAATTCCTTACACTATTTTAGCATGTCGAAGGGTCAATTACTGGCGTCCTCTCCAGTTCACCTGGTGAATCTGGGAATCTTGAGGCAATGTTACAATTGCCTCATGTACACAGACAACCCTCTCTTCCTCCCAACAAATACAAATATATGTGAGAGATGCAACTATATAGCCAAACTGGAGGCTGAACTCCCTCGACTCAGTACTGGCAAAACCAGTCAGGAGGAGAAGGTAACCACACACACCACAAACCCAGTCTCACATAGACCTATCACAACTACAAACCAAACACATAAACACACAAAAACATACTTGGAGGCTCTAATTAAAAATCTACCAAAACAACTGAGGCCTCCAAAGCAGACATCCAAGCAACCACTACCTCAAAACATAACACATGCAACACATAGTTCACAAAGTCAGTGTGCCAAACAGTCACAGCCCTTAAGGCCAAACAACATGCCTGATACACTTGTAATAGGTGACTCCATAGTCAGACACACTGACGTCCCGCTCACCAGACTGAACAAGTAAAAGTTTACAGTAAGCTGCCTGTCGGGCGCTAGAATCCACCACATAACACAAGCACTCAGGTCACTCCAAAGCAAGTACAAATATGACTCAGTCATTGTCCATGCCGGTGTGAATCACCTGAGACGTACCTCCCTGGACTACATGAAAAGAGACATAGAGGAGCTCTCTGATTATGTAGCCCAGGCCGGTATGACCCTGACCCTGAGCAACATCTTACCCTCACCAAGAATGATGCCACAGTACAAAGACAAAATGATCAGCTTTAACAACTGGCTCAATTACTGGTGTCATTCTAAGGGGATCCAATGTCTGTCTGCTTGGGATGACATGCTTGACAAGCCATGCTGCTTTGCAAGGGACGGCTTGCACCTGTCACCCCTGGGCTTCCGGATATTGGCCAAGGCTCTTGCCACCGCCATAGTGCCTTTTTTAGGCAAGGCTCAAAAGACAAACCCACCTCCCTAGAAAACACAAGTGGAAAAAAACTAAGGGTAATGCTGCTCAACGCCAGAAGTCTAAACCTCAAGATGCACACTCTCGAAGCCCTCCTCAGTATGGAGAACATCGATGTCTTTGCAGTGACTGAAACCTGGTTCAAGGCTCCAGAGAGCACCCCAGCACTACCAGGTTATACCTCATATCATGGTTTTCGGCCTCAAAACTTGGACTGAATCACAAAAGGAGGGGGAGTATCCATATTCATCAAAGATACCCACACCTCCAGGTTAGTGGCAATGCACGAAGCATCGGAGACCATCCATGTGCAACTAACCATAGGCAAAACTGCCCTACAGTTTGTAGCATGCTACAGACCACCCTCTCAAACTCAGGAACCCCACTCAGCCTTCCTGAAGACACTGGAGAGTATGAATGTCTCTCCAAATACCATCATATTGGGAGACTTCAACTACCCAAACATAGACTGGGAGCATTACTCAAGCCCCAACACCCTAGCCCAAAGGTTCCTAGAATTCATAAACTCAAATGCGATGGAACAACTACTCACCACTCCCACAAGAGGAGATAATATACTAGACCTGATCATCACAAACATGGGGACACAATGCTCCACACCGGAAGTATACCCTCATTGGTGAGATCAGACCATAAATTAATCTCACTGGAAATCCACATCCCGCCCCCACCCCCAGCACAAAAGACCACAGTGAAGAATTTCTCAAAAGCTGACTTAACACTTCTTAAGACTGAAGTGGTATCCTTCAAGGCCCCTGGGCCAGTGGAAACCACAGCCCACACCGCTGAATCCTTTATAAACGCTTTCTATGGACACCTTCAAGAATGCATGGATCATGCAATCCCAAATAAAACCAAGACTCATTCCCCCAAAGGCAGGCATCCTGTCTGGTGGACCCCAGCCATTAACAAGCTTTACAACAGGAGGAGGAAGCTACTACATGACAGAGCAAAATCCCCAAAAGGGAAGGCATCTCT
>NC_056751.1:145475092-145477592 GCF_019279795.1 Protopterus annectens
TTAGGCTTCTCATTAAAAATATTGTTGCCTTGTACCTGTACATTTAATCCATCATTATTACAGCAATAAGTGCATATACCATCATCTGCTTTGTCAATGACTGAAAATTCATCATTATTGCTAATAATAATATTATGAAAAACATCAGTCATATAATTATTCTCCAAACAATCGTCCACCATGGTGACATTACTTTCATTGTGTTCGATATTCATGGTTACCGATTGTAACCTCTGAACCTGGCTCGCCCCTGGTAACCACCCCTGCCTCTTTGATTCCTTCTGGATGGAGTGTCAAAATTTTGATTGTTAGATCAATTAGAGTTATTATTTTTCCTGTTATGAATTCTTTCTGATCTTCTTAAAGAAGGATCATTTTGGTCATTAACAAGTGAATTCTCCTCTTGCAAATCAAGTTGTGATTGAGTATTACTTTAAACTGATTGTCCTGCTTGCTGTTCCTCATTATTAATGTCTATGCCACTTTCTGTAGCATAGCCAACCCTTGGTGGTTTAGGATAAGCTTGACCACTATTATATTGCTTTTTATCACGATCTAACTTCTTCAATTTCCTTTGCTTTAATTCAATTGACATTTTTTCTATATTTGTGTATATACACTGATGTTCATATTTATATCTCTAATACTCATTGTTTGCTTGCAATTCAACTTCAAGCTTGTTACATTCATCAAGCAGTGCATCAATTTCCCTCTGATTATATTTTATAAGCAGTTCTAGAAATTCAAACCCATGTTGGTCAAATATTATTATCAGTTCATTATGTAAGGCAGAATTGTTTATCAATCCAGCAGGATAGCTCCACACCTGTAAGCCTTTTGGCACTGCCTTACTTCTTATACAGTCCATAAGATAAACATTCTCCAATTGTAGTGTCTTAAGTTTAGAAAGCTTGTTGTCAAACTGATTAAGTAATGTTCTAATAACATCTTCACCTTGTACTATATTATGCAGATTATGTGCTGCCTGTTCTTCATTAATCAACCATTCATTTAATGATGGTTTTCAAACATTAATAGCACTGCGAATATATATAGAGTTATGCCTTACATCAGTCACATTTTCATTTTGTGTACTAAGAATAATATACATTTGCCCATCATTATAAGGGATATTTTAAGCCATACCTGCTATGTTGGCGGAATTAAAAGCAGGACCATTCATTTCTTGTTGCCTCATCTCACCATTTACTGCATTTGAATAGGATGCAGTTCACTGTCCAGGCAGAATAATCTGTGATGCTGGTGAGCCCAATATTCACTGATGGCTCCTATCATGTCCCATAGTTTCACATGCCAAATTATTCATTTGTTGCTGCCCTTGCAACAAGGTAGCTACCACCTTTTTTGCTGAAATTGTTCATCCTGACCTTCTGAAATATGTGGCTTTTGCTACCCCTGAGAAACTGCAGTGTTCCTTTCATTCAACGCCAAATTCTGCCCACTTCTTAAATCGTCCACAGTAGAAGCAAGACCTTCAACTCTTTGAGTAGGTCCTTGAATTAAGGCTATAAGGTCTTAGACCGAATGTCCTTCCTCTTCTTGGGTGAATAAATGAAAATGTGACCGATGTAAGGCATAACTCTATACATAATCACAGTGCTATTAATGTTTGGAAACCACCAGCATTAAATGAATGGTTGATTAATGAAGAACAGGCAGCACATAATCTGCACAATATAGTACAAGGTGGAGATGTTATTAGAACATTAATCAGTTTGACAACAAGCTTTCAAACTTAAGAAACTACAATTGGAGAATGTTTATCTTATGGACTGTATTAGAGGTAAGGTAGTGCCAAAAGACTTACAGGTGTGGCACTATCCTGCTGGATTGATAAACAATTCTGCCTTACATAATGAACTGATACTAATGGTTGACCGACATGGGTTTGAATTTCTAGAACTGCTCATAAAATATAATCAAAGGGAAATTGATGCACTGCTTGATGAATGTAACAAGCTTGAAGTTGAATTGCAAGCAAACAATGAGTATGAGAGATATAAATATGAACATCAGCGTATATACACAAGTATAGAAAAAATGTCAATTGAATTAAAGCAAAGGAAATTGAAGAAGTTAGATCGTGATAAAAAACAATATAATAGTGGTCAAGCTTATCCTAAACCACCAAGGGTTGGCTATGCTACTGAAAGTGGCACAGATATTAATAATGAGGAACAGCAAGCAGGACAATCAGTTCAAAGTAATACTCAATCACAACTTGATTTGCAAGAGGAGAATTTGCTTGTTAATGACCAAAATTATCCTTCTTTTAGAAGATCAGAAAGGATTCATAACAGGAACAATAATAACAACTCTAATTGGTTTAACAACCAAAATGTTTATACTCCGTCCATAAGGAATCAAAGAGGCAGGGGTGGGTACCAGGGGCGAGCCAGATTCAGAGGTTACAATCGGTAACCATGAATATTGAACATAATGAAAGTAATGTCACCATGGTGGATGATTTTTTTGGAGA
>NC_056751.1:145482592-145560092 GCF_019279795.1 Protopterus annectens
GAAAATCCAATGACCTCTTGATATAAAAACAAGTGCTTGCTAAAGTGTAAAAATACAGTACAGTATCCAGCAGCTATCTAGATAATGAATTCAGTTCAAGTAAATCAGTAGTACAGACAATGAGAGATAAAATGCACTTTTTTCAATGAATTCAGTTCAAGTAAATCAGTAGAACAGACAATGAGAGATAAAACACACTTTTTTCAATATAAGCACAAGGAAAAGTAAATAAATAATTCAATATATCAGCAGCAGTGTAGAAAGGGATGACCTTATTAAGCTCAATTTACAGTAGGGCTGGGCAGCCAAAATAACCAAGTTTAAAAAAAAGATCAGCAAAGGAGAGGGTGAGTAGTAAAAACTAGCATGGAATAATCAGCAATGCTTTAGTTAATGCAGGCTTGAAATCTTTCGGCAAAAAACAAAGGCCCAAAAATTCACTGTATATTTAAGTATCACTCAAGAGACAATTAACAAATGAAAAACATGTGAAATGTGCAGCTTAGATAATTTAAGTGTCTATCTCTCACACAGAACAAAAACACCAAGCTAAGCAGATGTCTTAAAACAGAAAACAAACTGGAGCAGGTAAAACAGAAAGCAGCTCCATCAGTCACAGAGAAAAATATAGGTTTACTTTTCTCACGCAGCAGGGAATCACCAGCAGTGCTTTAGTTTATGCAGGCTTGAAATCTTTTCAGTAAAAGGCAAAGACATAGAAATTCACTGTGTATTTAAGTATCACTCAAGAGACAATTAACCAATGAAAAAACATGTTAAATGTGCAACCTAGATAATTTGTCTATCTCTCACATAGAATAAATAACATAATACTAAAAAATCAGACAAACAATCCCAATACCAACTGCTCCAACACAAATATCAAAGCAATCCAAAGGACTTCTGGTTCTCCGTTAATAAACTCATTTATACTGAACAATACAATACACTATTGCACACAACAAACAATAAAGACAGCATTCTGAATTCAATTACCATTTTATATAAACTATCCTCTCCTTACTCAAGGATAATTCCCCTTCCATCCACAATCACACAAAAACCTAAGCCTCATCCAGGGAAGTTAAGTTTACAGCCTATCCAAACAGCAACTATAAAAAATGTTCTCACTATAATCAATCACATTAGAAGCAGACAATTTATCTGCTGAGTATCTAAAAATAACAATAGACATCCTCACCAACCCTGTCTTTGTTTTTATAATTATTCTGTTTCAGAAAACAATGACCTAGCCTTCTGGGGAAAAAGCATTTTATTATAACTCTTCACAAAAGGGGCACATTCTCGGAATTCACCAACTATAGACCTATAGCTATTTTAACACCTCAATCAAAAATCATGGAAAATGTGTCCATTATCAACTCTTATAATACCTCATCAGTAATAACCTCTTCTCCAAAACCCAGCATGTTTTTTTCATCCTAAATATGATAACACAACTGCTGTTCCCAGTTTTTCAAACACAATGAACCACATGACAAGTTACTGCCACTTAGTATCATTATTTTCCTTGACCTGTCAAAACATTCATCACCATCTCTCCCCAAAATCTATTCATGCAAGTTTCATCCCTCAACATCTCCCACTCTACCCAATCATGGTGCCACACTCATCCATTGTGCCCCAACCCTCTCACTTCCTTCTAAATTGTAAAATAATAATAATAAAAAAAAACCTAATGCTCTTCACCTGAAAACATTTACCAGACCAAAAACAATCATTCACAATATGCTCCAAAAATAACACCATAATAGGAATAGTACAACAATCACAACAATCAAAGCTATTGGGAGTCACAATAGATAAACACCTAAAAGCTGGATCTACGTATTCTCCACATTATTAAAAGAACAATTGGTTTATTATGCCAAAGTAAACACCATCTCACAACACTAGAAAAAAAATTGCATCAACCTGCATACTACTATCTCTCCTGATTAACACTTCATAGCACTCAAAAATGAAACTAGACAGCTGTTACAAAAAAACTGCTAGCTTTGCCACATATCTACCTATAAAAATTCATCACTGTATAGCCTTAAGACAAATATACTGCCTGGGGTTCCTACATTATCGGTCTCACTTACTTGTTACGATTTATTACTCATTTGGGTTGGGAGGGTGGCCTAATGTTTAAGGTGTTTGCCTTACAAACACAAGGTATAGGGTATGAGTCTCACAAGGGATAATTGGCTAGGCTTAAAATGGCTCACAAGGGCAGTTAGCCTAGTACTAACCTGTGAACCTATAACCTAATATATAAGTCAGAAAACTGTCCAACACCACAAAAGTGCCATAAAATATTATTCTTCAGCCAGGCAACTATGCTTTCAAAATAAACGACTTTACTCACCAGGAAATCTAATAGTAATACCACTGGTCACTCACTCTACTCCTGCTATGTCTCCAAACTTTGGAATTCCCTTCCAATTCACATAAAGCAATATGAAAAACTAGCATTATCAAAAAATCACGTCTATATCATATTATACCATGATGAAAAGAGCGAATGCTCTTTCATTGAACCAATATCGAAATAAAAAAGTGAACACGTGTAACAGCGATTTTTTTTCCCAGGGGGAAATATTTGATGCTCTGCAAAAAAAAAAAAAAAAGTTTAAACATAAAATGAAGTGGGGGGCTTTGCCCCTCACACCACCCAATGTGGGGGGCTGTGCCCCCCACAACCCCCACTTAAATATACCAACTCTGAGATCACACCATAGTGGTGGAAATGGCAAAGTCCCTAAGACGGCCCACAGATTTTTTTTCCCTGGGAAATAAAATCGATGTTCCATGACTCTGCTTTTTTCTCCTTTCAACATTATCAGATCGATGAAAGAGCTTTTGCTCATTTCATCATCCAATAATGTAATATAGACCCAAAAAATTAACTTAAACAATACCTAAATAACTCTTAGCAATGCTCCTGCTTACCTCCAGGCTAATACCTCAATTGTAAACAGCAAAACTACTGTTTAATTCACTACTTCTTATTTTACTGCAGCCTACAGCTACTACATGCAGCTTCTGCCTTTTAACCTTTGCCTTGTTTCAGAATACAAATCTGTCTTATATCATTTCTTACTCTTGAAAGTTTATTTAAGTATTACTCAACTGTTATGCCTCTTTTTCATTTAACCGTATTAACCCACAGTACTTTTTCTTTCCATCTCAGCTTGATCCTTGGCATCAAATCAAAGTATCCAGTTTATTACTCAGAGATAAATTGTACTGTAATGTAATTTGTATTTATCCAGTATAAGTCAGTGTAGGTCCATCCACAATGTTGCAAGATTTGAATGATGCTCTTGTACTTGTACTGCAATTGTTACTCAATGTTACTTTTATTCTTTGTATGACATTGTATAATGTTTTTGTCGGATTTTTTCCTCAAGCCTGTGCTGAAAAGGATTATTTTTGTCCAGTCCAACTTTTCCAGTTAATAAATGGGAATAAACATATAGTAATTTACAACCTTCTAAAGAGGCATAGTTTCATGCAATTTCATATAAATCCAAAAATGACTCTCTGTCTGATTTGAGTACTGCAAAGGTACAGCCATAAAATCCAAATATGTAAAAATAAAACAGTACAAAAAAAAGGTTCAAATGTTATAACTGCAATAATCTGTAATACTATACCATTTCAATTCAAACAATGTAAGCCATAGTTATTTTTTATAAAACGATAGATATGTTAAAAAATATATCAAAGAAAGCACTTTTGCCCTCCATGCAGACTTCTTCAGCTATCAAAATATCTTCCTTGTCCCACACTATATAAACCAGTATCCAGATCCAGTGTATTTTCATTGTCAAGTTATCCTTTTAACCTTCCACTATAATGATACCATTTCCTTTACTAATCAGTCCAGATAATGACATCCTTATTAATACAAAACATTAAATCAGACATTTCATTACACTGTACTAGTTCATATTTTACTTTATACAGGTACACTTCACTAGTCTGTATAACACACTGCTTCAGCCAAGACATCAACTCATCCACCACCAGTATATAAAGTGGCCTATTGTCATTTATTTTATGTTAAATGTTTTACAAACATCCAGTATAGCCACCCTGCCTTAAGAAATAAAGCACAGTAAGGATGACGTGTATAAACCTTGTACAGCTCACATCTGCCACTTTCTACTTGCAGCCATAATCTATGCATCTCAACTGTCCAGATTTTGTCAGAATGTCCAGAATTTTGTCTCATATTTTTTGAATGTTCTTAAAATTTATAGTTTACTGGCAAATGACTGAGGACTGAAGTCATTAAATAATGAGAGACATTTGAGCTTCAGATTTCATACCCTTCAAAAATGTATGTCAATGCAAAATATGTTATTGTATCAAATTTCGAATTTGATAGGAGAAATATTTAAAATTTTTCCTTATTTTTGGGCTTTTGTCTGACCATTATTTTTGGCTTTGTCCAGATTTCTTGTGCTAAGAGTAATCATCCATCATAAATGTGATACGCCCATAACAACTAGCAAACTCCTTTGGTAAAGAAAACAATTTTTCATTTAACTTTAAGCTTTCCTGTTCTGATCATTAAATATTTAACATCATTAAGTAATCTTCCTCTCAGTGCTCCCCCTACATACGTAGCGTTCATCTGCCACGTGTGAACATGACTGGTAAAACTCATTATACATCATCTAGTAATAATGTTAAACATTTTACAATGTAATTCAGCACATAGCAACAGGAACATTACTAACATAAAACAAATAGTAAGTAGTCACCTTACTACATAAAAACATAAATAGCCTGTTTGTTATTCTTTTACTTTCTGTCTACACTCACTATCAATAAACTGCTCTCATTCAGGTTAAAATCTGATTATTCACATGACTAAATATATTATTAGGATTGACATCACTAAAGTAAGGACATAATCATATAAGCAATCCACTGTTTTCTGCAGTATGTATATACAAGGGTAGAATAACACAGCAGTGGTGATACCTAAACAATTCTATTTGTTATTTGTATTATATTCTGCATTATCTCTACAAATGTCCTTTTAGTATGCACAACGTTCAAGAAAAGTGAAGAAAAAACATACATTTATATTACAAAACCCAAATGTCTTGCATTTTTATCATTGTCATATGGTTAATACTTTGCCATATTTTACGCAACTGTCTACAAAATTGCTCCATCATATGAGTAATACCATACCATTTAATTTCAAACCAACATTAACAGTTACAGATCGTTAATACTTTACCATATTTCACATTTTCTAAACAAGCTTAGTAGTTTGAAACATGTCTTTTCAATGTGCAGAATCTTTATGAGAGGTACAAAAAAATAATAAATATTCTTAATATGCTCAATGAATAGCATTTACAATGCCTGATAAAATGCATGCATATGATAATTAATAATAAAAAAGAAAAAATCCCAGACTTAAAAAAAAATTAAGCTTAGAAAACGCATGTCTTACTGAACCAAAGAATCACTCAGTTAGATGATTTACAGTTCACCATACTGCAACTCAAACTTGAATTAGCAAATTATTATGGTTAATACTTTACTTTGTTCTGCAATAATCTAAACAACATCAGGAAATACCAACTAAAAACTGTTTTAAAACTGAAACTTGCACAAAGATATTAGTATTAATTCTGTTTCTATCTGTTAAGATGAAGAAATAATCACTTACCAGGCACCTAAGGCAACAGTAATCCTTTCATAATAATCTACTAGGTGGGTATCCAGGCAAACTTAAACATTTTTTTCAATGGCCCTATTATATAGTCCATACTATTCAAATAAAGGTACTGTGTTTCTCAGGCCATCTTGTTCCAGAGACATGACAAATCAATGTTCATCTTTTTTTTCTGAATCCACCTTCCATTCCCATGTATTTCTCTAGCAGTTTCAGTGTCTCCCAGCCAACATCACTGTCTCCTCTTGCTTGACTTGCAGCTGTATTAACCACATGACATTTCCTTTATCTCTATAATCGCATCACCAAGATTTTCAATCAGAACACTACTGGTCCAAAGCACTTTCATAGTACATAGAAATCAGAACACTACTGGTCCGAAGCACTTTCATAGTACATAGAAATCAGAACACTACTGGTCCGAAGCACTTTCATAGTACATAGAAATCAGAACACTACTGGTCCGAAGCACTTTCATAGTACATAGAAATCAGAACACTACTGGTGCAAAGCACTTTCATAGTACATAGAAATCAGAACACTACTGGTCCGAAGCACTTTCATAGTACATAGAAATCAGAACACTACTGGTCCGAAGCACTTTCATAGTACATAGAAATCAGAACACTACTGGTGCAAAGCACTTTCATAGTACATAGAAATCAGAACACTACTGGTCCGAAGCACTTTCATAGTACATAGAAATCAGAACACTACTGGTGCGAAGCACTTTCATAGTACATAGAAATCAGAACACTACTGGTGCAAAGCACTTTCATAGTACATAGAAATCAGAACACTACTGGTCCGAAGCACTTTCATAGTACATAGAAATCAGAACACTACTGGTCCGAAGCACTTTCATAGTACATAGAAATCAGAACACTACTGGTGCAAAGCACTTTCATAGTACATAGAAATCAGAACACTACTGGTCCGAAGCACTTTCATAGTACATAGAAATCAGAACACTACTGGTGCAAAGCACTTTCATAGTACATAGAAATCAGAACACTACTGGTGCAAAGCACTTTCATAGTACATAGAAATCAGAACACTACTGGTGCAAAGCACTTTCATAGTACATAGAAATCAGAACACTACTGGTCCAAAGCACTTTCATAGTACATAGAAATCAGAACACTACTGGTGCAAAGCACTTTCATAGTACATAGAAATCAGAACACTACTGGTGCAAAGCACTTTCATAGTACATAGAAATCAGAACACTACTGGTGCAAAGCACTTTCATAGTACATAGAAATCAGAACACTACTGGTGCAAAGCACTTTCATAGTACATAGAAATCAGAACACTACTGGTGCAAAGCACTTTCATAGTACATAGAAATCAGAACACTACTGGTCCAAGCACTTTCATAGTACATAGAAATCAGAACACTACTGGTGCAAAGCACTTTCATAGTACATAGAAATCAGAACACTACTGGTGCAAAGCACTTTCATAGTACATAGAAATCAGAACACTACTGGTGCAAAGCACTTTCATAGTACATAGAAATCAGAACACTACTGGTCCGAAGCACTTTCATAGTACATAGAAATCAGAACACTACTGGTGCAAAGCACTTTCATAGTACATAGAAATCAGAACACTACTGGTGCAAAGCACTTTCATAGTACATAGAAATCAGAACACTACTGGTCCGAAGCACTTTCATAGTACATAGAAATCAGAACACTACTGGTGCAAAGCACTTTCATAGTACATAGAAATCAGAACACTACTGGTCCAAAGCACTTTCATAGTACATAGAAATCAGAACACTACTGGTGCGAAGCACTTTCATAGTACATAGAAATCAGAACACTACTGGTGCAAAGCACTTTCATAGTACATAGAAATCAGAACACTACTGGTCCGAAGCACTTTCATAGTACATAGAAATCAGAACACTACTGGTGCAAAGCACTTTCATAGTACATAGAAATCAGAACACTACTGGTGCAAAGCACTTTCATAGTACATAGAAATCAGAACACTACTGGTCCGAAGCACTTTCATAGTACATAGAAATCAGAACACTACTGGTCCGAAGCACTTTCATAGTACATAGAAATCAGAACACTACTGGTCCAAAGCACTTTCATAGTACATAGAAATCAGAACACTACTGGTGCAAAGCACTTTCATAGTACATAGAAATCAGAACACTACTGGTCCGAAGCACTTTCATAGTACATAGAAATCAGAACACTACTGGTGCGAAGCACTTTCATAGTACATAGAAATCAGAACACTACTGGTCCAAAGCACTTTCATAGTACATAGAAATCAGAACACTACTGGTCCGAAGCACTTTCATAGTACATAGAAATCAGAACACTACTGGTCCAAAGCACTTTCATAGTACATAGAAATCAGAACACTACTGGTCCAAAGCACTTTCATAGTACATAGAAATCAGAACACTACTGGTCCGAAGCACTTTCATAGTACATAGAAATCAGAACACTACTGGTCCGAAGCACTTTCATAGTACATAGAAATCAGAACACTACTGGTCCGAAGCACTTTCATAGTACATAGAAATCAGAACACTACTGGTGCAAAGCACTTTCATAGTACATAGAAATGTCGATGAGTGCTTTAATTTTCCTTGCTTACATTGTTTTATTTATTCAAAAAAATGAAAACACAGTATCAGAGTCATCTCAAAACAGTCATGGTCAACAAATACAAGTCAACCAATCACTGGTAACCTGCTATCTGGTTAACGCTGCTACCAAAGTATTTGGTCCTTCTCCGAACATATTAGAAATTCAATCTTTGCTAGCCTAGGCTTCCCATATTTAATGTCTGAGTCTTGCATTGACAAATGTTTCATGATTACAATCCCCAGTTAATATTTTGCAAAACTTGTTCATTGTAGTATCTTGGATTTCACACAGTGCATTAAGTCTGTCTTATCTTCACTATCCAAACAATCGCAGATTTCACATCCTTGTCAACCTCCCTCCCATTCTAGTCCATTTTTTTCTGTGTGCACAATTTGTTTTACCATCTCTACTGCCCTTTCCAAAGCTCAAATATTTGACATTAGGCAGGTTTCATGACTACATGCTGGTCATGCAAAAACTTGGCGTCCTTCACTCTAGCCCTTCCAGACATTTCAGATATGTTGCAAACAATCAGATCAAATTCAGCAATCACTTTCTTATCACTTCCAATCTGCTTCTTACCTCTGTAATATTCAGTCTTATGCATTTTCTCAGATCTCTACTATAATGCTACAAACCAGAATTCAGTTATTTTATTTTATTTACATTTTTTGACCGGGATGGTGTACTGATCAATAGTGACCAATTTTAAGCTCAGCCCACGTGAAATAAAAAAAAAAAAAACATTTCACTAACAAATAAATACAGAAATGTAAGCAATAACAGAGTAGTTAAGATGAATTACATATACAAAAAATGTGTATGTACATTCTAGTGAACAAGCACAGTGCAATATACAATCAAGTAGACTGTAATGTACAATGAATACAGTAGTTTCTAAAGTGGGTCAATCTTCAGTAAATCTTGAGAGAGGAGAAGAGACTCAGAAAGGAGGTTGTTGGGTGATATGTCCTCATACCTCTTAACCTCTTAATGCAAAAAATCTGGACAAAGCCAAAAATAATGGGGGGGGGGGGGCAAAGGCCCAAAAATAGGGACAAATTTTAAATAGTGCTCTTATAAATTTAGAAAGCTGCTAGAATAACAGGATTTGTGTTACCATGCATTTTCTGAAAGATATGAAGTCTGAAACAAATATATGTCATTATTTGGTCATTTTTTTAGTGACTTCAATCCTCTGTGATTTGCCAGAAAACCAAAGATTTTATGAGAACAGACCAAATATTTTTGTTTGAACATTCTGTGAAAAACTGTATAGTTGAGAGGTATGTGTCCTGTGTTGAAGCAGGAGCACTTGGCTCAAATGAAGAAGTGTTTTTGAGTTGCATTCTGAATTTAGAGTAAGTGTGGATTTCCTTAATGTTGAAGAGGAGAGCTTGCCAAAGAGCTGGTGCCTCTGAGTAGAAGGCATGTGCAGTGCTGTGGGGTATATATTGATTGTTCTAGGGGTAATGACAGTCAGTGTGGATTGTGAGTATTGTCTTCTAGAGTAGTAGAATGACTGCCCTACTCTAACATATGACATATCATTTCCAAAATGCACACTCCATTTCTATCATCGTTAATCAGTAAGCAACACATTTGCTCTTCAGTACACTGAACATGAAATTGAATAAGCTATGCTTACTTTACAATTTAGTAGTTCTAATAACAGAAGTTATGCAGTGACCTGAGGAGACAGCCAACTTCACCATGAACTGCTAGATATCTGCCAATTGATTCACTATTTTCAGTTGCCCGCTTGTAAGAATCATGCCAAGCAGATCTCTGTAATACTAATGGCTGATACATGAAAGACCCATCCCCGCTCCTCAGCTTGTCTGCAAATGAAATAAATATATTCAAGCCCATGAATCAAATAGTTCATCTGCAATGGCTAATGGAAACATTACTGTGTGTTTCCTTTGGTAGCTCTTTCCTCTGACTGCGTACATTATGTAATAAAAATAAAGCTTTGTGTGCTGTGCCATGCTTTGCCATGCTTAAAAATGAATCCTGTTAAAATGTCAGCAAAAATCTACAACTATATTTCTTCCATGGAGATGAAGGAACAATGACCACATCTTGACTGTCTGGTCATGACTGCTGGCCCTACAGGAGATGGAGCAGCAGCAGAAGTGTATGCAGATTGGGGCATAGACATTGATGCCTAATGGGCAAGGTTGGCCCTGCTGAAAAGGGGCCTGCCTCTCGAATGTGGCAATCAGCTAAGCACAGTCAGGACATGCAGAACCCTGCTTGTACTACAGCGCTGCTGTAGTACTGTACAGGATAGGGATTCTACTGATCATGCCACAGATAACATGTTTTCATTCTGAACAGCCAGTGACACCATTACCTTCCTTTGTCTGTGCTCCTGTCCTTCATGCAGCCCACCCATCTGGTGTGCAACACAGTCTGCGGCATAGGCAAGTACAAAGATATTAGATCTATTAAATTGATGGGAATCTTCATTTTCCTGTAGCAGTAAGTGGACACCCTTTAACACCTGCCCATGTTCACCAGCTGCACACCTATGTCTACTATGATGGGCAGTATCAATGTGCTGTGGGGGCCGTCAATATCAGCATCAGGCTTAACTTGGCTCTGTTGCTCACAGGCCTCATCCTGTCCACCATATGTTGTCCCCTCATTGTCAGAATGACTTGACAAGTTTCCCATCACATCTGAGGCTAAAGCTGCATCCACATGACTGCCACCATCTTGGCTGGATTGTATAACCATATGACTGCCTGTGTGCAGGAGCCATACTACCATACTGAGACATGTCAGATACCACATTGTGATCACTGGACAGACTTATGGAGGATACAGGTAGTTAATGTGATAAAAGAAGAGACAGATGACAAAGATCAGGACAAGATGCTTACATCACATGATGGATACCATTAAAGACATATGATAATGTTACAGATAATACTGAGTTACATTAGGTCTTGTCTGTGTATGCGTCATGGAATTTACATAACGGAGCTGACAATTAGGTTACATATCCAACATACATGACAACAAACATTACACATACCTGGCAGCCCTTGTGGGAAGATGGTGCAGTAGAAGAGAGATGAACTTCAGCTATTGTAGGGAAACCAGGTCAGTATTATTATTCACATAATTGCCAGCCTGAACCATTTGAACAGTATTAAAACAGACTGGAGGTTTTACATAGGCACAACACTTGTTTTGTGTACTTGATGATGATGCAGTCTGTCCTGTGTGTGGGTAGAAGGACACAGTATTACTGGAGGACAACAGCTGGAGAAACAGCAATGACATGTATAAATGATAGGTAATAGCATACCACTGACAGACTCCTGCTGTTGTGAGTGTGTGTTGTACTGCAGATATTGCAGTGGGAAAGTAAAGAGAAAGACAACACAGCCATGTATGCAGGCAACAGAATACTGACAGCATGACATATATGACACAGTAACAGGGGCTGTGGATACTCACATGACGGATGTTGAACCTGTTGGACAGATGTCCCTGTGTACAAAAACAGTGACATTAATGTCATGTATCACAGGTCTGCTACACATTGCTGCAAACTATGAACCTGTTGTGGTAACATACCTTGTATGTGCTTACCTGCACCTGCACAGCTTGGGCCCCCATTGGATGTACCTGTAGTGTACATTGTTAGGGAAATATCAATAGTACAGTAAACACCAATGGCGTGACATGAGGCTAAGGTAATAACAGGTAGTGGTCACTGTAATGCTGTATGGGGACACTCACTTGACATTCTTTGATGTTGTCCAAAAGTAAATGGACCTGTGAATATTAATGCAGACAGCATTGCACATGTTGGTTACACTTTCTGACTGTACTGCAGTTGTATGAGTACATGTCATTACATTTACATTCATCTTCATCACCCTGTGTGGATCTGTGTGCTTGATTCAATTCTGCAGCTGTAAATCCAAGTGACAATACATGAATATGTGATGAATAACTCTATAGTCATCCATGTCATGCAAAGTAAAACAAACATATTTCAGCTTGGAACTCCTGCTTCTATCTGACCCCTGGGTATGAGTTGCTTCCACACGGTGTATGTAAGGAGGCAAGAAATATTGTGATCTCATTGGGGGGCTCAATGGTGGGCCACCACTGGTGGCATCCCTTAATCTCTCTTACTGTCATAACCTGGTGATTGCATGGAAGATAATATCATAGCAATCTTAGCAACAGGCCTCACTGGACCTACCATAACCTCCAACTGCATTAATTATGTTGGTGATGTTGGCCCACACTTCATTCCTCCACACTGTATTCCCTGCATGTCCAAGGAATCTCTGTCCATGTTGTTGCAGAGCATCTATTATGATGTCATTTTCCTGTGGGAAGAAATTGTTGCCCCAGGTCTGTTTGCTATCTGAAAGATAGTAATATACACATGTTCATAATCATGTAAGGGGCTAGTTATGCAAATGATTATGTAGACAGCTTATGTCACTGTTAACAGTATGCATTCCTGCGCAATGCAAAAGTCTATGAAACACTCACTGTGACATATAGCAATGTGACATATAAAAATTGCAACAATGCCTGCATACATAGAAGTTGTAGCAGTGTAAGTAGTGCAACAGATACCACACTTGCCTTTTGTGCAGAAGGATGTGGGTTCTATTCCCACACCATTTAGGTCAATTACTGACACTGCTGTGCAACATAAGGGGAATGCTGCACTCATGAGTGTGTCATCCTTTGGATGAGACATTAAACCAAGGCCCCATCTGCTTGAGTTGGTGGATGTAAAAGATCCCATGGTACCTATCAAAAAGAGTATGAGTCCTTAATTTATATACGAAAAAGAACTCTTATTTACAACATATTTACATATGCACAAATATTTACAAAAGTACCAATATAGAGATACACGAATATATTTACATATATTCATAATTTTCATTGCAGTCATAATAATTTTTATTCCTATTAAACCCTTACTCCTTTTTGCAATAACCACAATCTAATTTTACTTAATATTTTTGCTAAAATCAATTTGCCATTAAACACAATTTTATTTATTCTTTCATTCCATATAACCTGGAACAAACCAGTATCTCAGGCGGTAAAGGTCCCGTGCAAACAAAAAATTCCAGAGAAATGAAAAATAAATAAGTCCAGGACCAAACACGGCTTCCAGAATACCAAAACTTTAATAAAACAAACTTAAAAACAAACTTAAAAAAATGATTAGCACTTTCATGCCTTATAGTAGGCACTTCATCAGACATTCTAACAGGAAAACACATACCCTATTTATAACAACATTAATTAATCAATCAATGATACAATTTACGATCTTTAAGCAAGGGTTTTAAGGGTACAAACCCATTCAATCCCAGATACTTATGTGCCTGTATCATCATTATCCATCTAGATTCAGCTTTCTCTACTTTATTATTCAAATCCCCACCACGTTTATCAGCTTGAACACACTGTAGAACCATAAAATAAAAAGAATGGTTATTATGTGCAAGTATATGTTTATACAAAGCACTGGTAGGATCTTTATGCCTAATATAACCAATATGCTCAAGTAAACGCTCACTCAATGTCCTAGTGGTTTTACCAACATAAAAACCACCACAACTTTCACAAGCAGCGAGGTACACTAAATTCTTACTTGAACAATCTGCATAAAATATAGGTACAAATCTAAAATCTATAGTGGGATGTTTAAACTCTTTCAACTGTGATATATAAGGATATGCCTCACAGTTCCTACAGGCAAACGTACCTTTCCTATCAGAAATTAAAGGTGTCTTTTGCTTATGTTCTTAACAAAGTTGTCTCTTGAGCGAAATCCCATTCTTAAAACAAAATCTTGGTACATCACCTACAACCCTTAAATTTTTTCATCAGGTATAAGCACTAACCAATTATTTTTATCACATCACATACCCTACTCACATTACTAGAAAAGGTGATGACAGAATCACAGCCAAGGCCATTTATTACCCTGTTTCGCTATTAATTAATGGGTCACACTCTGAACAACACATCCCAACCATTTGGAAAATTTCATATATAATACCACTTCACAAAGGTGGAAATTCAACTGACCTATCCAATTATAGGCCAATCACTATTCTATCCCTGTCAAAAATCTTAGAGAAATGTATACACTCCCAAGTTCTAAACCATCTACTAACTAACAATTTCTTGGCTACATACAACATGGATTTTGCCCCAATCACAGTGCCACTACAGCCCTTATTAACTTTATTAACACTGTAAATCACCAACGAAACAATGGCAACCTTGTATCCACTATCTTTCTAGATCTCTCCAAGGCTTTCGATACAGTCTCACACCCCAAACTCCTAACTGTGTTATCTGAACTCCACCTAAGCAACTCCATAATATCATGGTTCAAGAACTATCTATCCAACCACCAGCAAGCTGTAAAATGGCAAAATTTCCTATCCCCTCTTCTCCCAGTAATCTTAGGTGTCCCACAGGGATCCATCCTTGGTCCTCTCCTCTTCACCTTATTTACCAATGACCTTCACAAAGCCACACTCTATGTCAACCTAGTCCAATACGCCAATGACTCCACCATAATCTGCTCTGCCCCCTCTCTCCAATTACTGCAAATAATTACCCAAGAATCCTTTAGTGCCATTAAATCATGGTTAACCTACTCACAGCTAATACTCAACCCTAAAAGTACACCGCTAATGTTATTTCATCCCACAAAAGCCACTGACCCTATTCTCCCCTTTAAAATTATCTCCTCTAACAACACCCTCATCTCACTAGTCTCACAGACCAAACTACTAGGAGTTATCACAGATAACAACATGAAATTTGACAAACATATATCACAAATAATAACAAAAGTACACAAAAAACTCGGAATCCTTTACAGATGTAAAAATTATCTAACTGATAAAAGTAAAGCTATCATCGCTACGACTTGCCTAATTTCCACATTACTCTATGTCTCTCCCATACTCATTAATCTAAACAAAGGTGACTTAAACAAACTAACCAACTGCTATAACAAAATTGCAAAGTTTGCCACCATCTCAGCCTTCTGAACCCATCATTGTCTAGCCCTCAGACAATTATTGTGGTTAGCATTTCCAAACTTACTTACCTATAACTAACTTTTAACCACCCACCAAATCCTATACCAACCTGAAAAAAACCCAGCCCTACAAATCCTACTAAACCACTATACAAACAATCGTGTGCTAAGATCCACCAACAACTCGCTCATCAATTTAACCAAAAGCAGGAATAGCTCAGGTGATTCCCTCTACTCCAGTGATATTGCTAAAACCAGGAACACCCTCCCTCTAGATATCAGGATCCTGGACAATAAGCTTAACTTTAAAAAACATCTTCAATCACACTTAGCTGCTGGAACTGCACCTGCACAGACCCAGGATAACCATCTCCCAAAGCTAATTATGTACCTTAGGCCTTACTTACTCTCACTATCATAACTTCAATATCCCTGCTATAACCCCCCCCCATTCCCACTAACTCAGGACAACTTATGTCCTTTCTGAATACAAAACCCCCTATCTCACCCTTCTTGTTCTAGCTGCCCCCATAAAGTGCTAGTCATTGTCCTCTCCTACTGTATCAGTCACTCGCTGGCACAACACCAACTATTTATTCTTGTAAACATATCTATTGGTAATGCCCACCTATTTTGCAATGTAAACTTAAAGCAGCTATATCCCTTTCAGCAGTACTCTCCAAATTTTGAATTTGTTGTTATCATATTGATTCATCTCTACTGTCCTAGTAATGTAATGTATTATAATGGTTATACCAATGTTTGTTTTTGTATGTTCTTGTACTTATTGTGTACTGTTTATTACGCTCACTGTTTGTATCTTGTGGAGTTTTTTACCCAAGGTCTCCATTGAAAATGGTCTGTTTGCCCAGTTGGACTCTCCCGGTAAACACATGTAAAATAAATGTAAAATAAATAAAAGTAAATAAATATTTATGGTTAGATAGCTATGTGCTTTTTCTTGATTTTAGTTCTTATCAGAGACCTGGTGAAGGCTTTATTACATTAGTTAGCCGAAAGCAAGTTTAGTTAAAAGTCTTTTTATGTATTTATGTATATCTTTTTATATATATGTTTTGCTTTTCTTAATACCTGATCTTGGAATGTGGGTTGCAAATAGCTAGGTAGTGTTTTCATTAACTGGGATTTAGTTTGATCTAATCAGTAGTAGTGTGTGGGGGTGGGTACTTGCTGTTCTAAAATGCACTTTTACAGCCCTGTCTATATTGTTTGCAATGAATAGGCTGGTTTAAAATTAAACATTACATATATTTTCCACACTTATTCCTCAGTATATAAAAGTTAATATGTTTAACATTGTTAAAATATTTCAGATTATTTTGTTACTGAGGATCGCTTGTCTTTGGTGAATAAAAGATTGTTGCTTTGGAGCACTACCTGAGTTTCATGCTTTTTGGAAATTATTGTGACTGAGCTCATCAACAAAGTTTTAAGACCACTAGTTTCTCTGTTTTTTTATTTTTTTATTTTTTTGTTTTATTATTACATTCTTTTACTACACAGTTCTTTCTTTTTTTATATCATCAGTTTTTTTCCACAAACATATTTCTCCTTGGTAACATTTTATTTCTTCATTTATACTCTTTTTATCTTTTACTCTTTTTTACCAAACTTTATCATACTTACGTTTATACAATTTTACTACTAATCTCTCATCTTTTTTATTTATCCACTTTAACACTGTGTAAAAATTTAATAAAGCAGCATATACCACTGGGTTAATTAACACTAAATTCCTGACCTCTTTATTTACATACAAAATTCCTCTTTTTACTGGGTTTAATCTAGAACCCTGTATAAATAAAAATATATATATATGCAATAATTCCTTTTCATATACTGCTGGCAACCTAAATACACTTGCTGAGTATGCTATTTTTTTCAACAGTACAGAATTTATCAAATACGTCTTTTTTCTAAATGATAATTTATATGTTCTCCAGAAAAGACAGGATTGTTTTATTTCTTCTGTTTTGTCCTCATTGAATTCTACTTACATCTTTATTTCCAAATGTTATACCTAACACAGAAATGCAATTCATTGTAAAATATATATTCCCTATCTTTACTACATCACCTAAACCATTACTTTTCTCTTTATTTAAAGCCACCCCTATCACCTCTAGGGTCTATATTATAAGTTTGAAAGCTTAAAAGACGAAATGCTCTTTTATCGAGCTGTAAACATCGAAACCACTAAATAGTGAAAACATGGAACAGAGATTTTTTCCCTCGAGGGAAAGAAAATCGCTGCTCCGCCAAAACAAAAATGCAAACACAAAATAAAGTATGCAAATTATTACTTCTTTTATCCAAATTTTTTTTTGCTTTTATTATAATATCATTGACATATGTTAACTGAACTGGAATTCTTAACCCTTCAGATGTTTTATATTCCGTCTCCTTCATTTTGTAATTTATTATACATACTATCACATTCACAACTAATGCAAAGAGTATACAACTCAATGGGCATCCCTGGTTTGCTCCACTCTTCATATGCACCTTTTGGCTTAACCAGCCATTTACACATATTTTTATATTATCATTGCTTTATGGTGACATACATAATGTCTTAATTTCTCGCTGATATTATATATTCTTTCATTATTCCCCATAAGATTTCTTGTCTAATTGTACCCAAATGCATTATTAAAGTCCTCTATCATAATTTTCACTTCTTCTTCTCTAGTCATGTCATTCACAATTTCTGTAACTATCATTAATAATTCTTGACAACTTATATTCTTTATGATGTATGTATATATATATATATATATATATATGTATATATATATATATATATATATATATATATATATATATATATATAGGAACACTTTATAATCCCGGAATTCTCAAATATGGAATTTCAGAATCCAGAGATTATAAAGCCAAAAGCTCAAAACTCCAAAACACCAGAAGCGCGAATTTCAAAATCCCGAAGTTTGAAGATGTTGAAGCAATGCTTCTGCTGTTGCGATGTGTGAATGAATAGGTGGAAGTTCAGGTAAGTATTTATGTTTAAGGGTTGTGGTTAGGGACTTTAGTGTGTGCCAGTGTGTGTTGTGACTGTGATGTGTGTGTGCGAGGGGAATGTAGGTGTATGGTGGAGTTTTCATGTGTTTGTCTGTGTAGTGCGACCTTGGAGTTAGTATATTTAAGTAGCGGGGTGTGGAGGGCACAGTAGTGTATGTAGTGTAGGTTTGCGTGTTTGTGTGTGGGGGGAAGGTGTGTATTTGTGTATGTGTGTGGTGTATGGTTAGTGTAGGATTCGCGATTTTAAAATTCATACTTCTGGGTTTTCGGGATTGTAAGGTTTCGGCTTTATGATCTCGAAATTCTGAAAGTCGATATTTCAGGATTTTGGGATCATAAAGTGAACCTATATATATATATATATATATATATATATATATATATATATATGTGTGTGTGTGTGTGTGTGTGTGTGTGTGTGTGTGTGTGTGTGTGTATATGTATATATATCATCCATAATATTCTCCATTTTAGTTTCCATTTTAGTTTCAAATATCCTTTGTATTATTTTCATAAAGCTCTTATAATCATTATTATTCAATACTATCCATCTTCAGTTTCTTTAATTTTCTTTTATCTTCCTTCTTCCATATGAATTTAAGTATTCCATTATATAATTCTTTATACATAAAACCTTCATTTAACCATTCATTCAAAATATTTAAAATTTGTTTGCCCATCCCTTAAATTTTTATACATTTCATACCCTATTCTATCATGTCCTACAGGTGAATCTATTTACTTGCCCTAATACTTTATCTACCTCATATGAAGAAATCTCCATTTCCTTTACTAATCTGCTTAAGTAATTCAATACTTATCTTTTTCCTTGTAAAAATATCTTTACTTATATAACCATTCTTCTATTTTTTTTTCTTGATTTCATTCATATAATTCTTTTTCTTTGTGAAAATGCTTTCAGTCATTATGTTCTAAATCTTTAAATGCATCATTATATGTTCTTTTATATTTTTCTTTCTCTACTTTTCTCACATCATATTGCCACTGTAAAAACATGTTATATTTTTCCTTAAATATCATCTACCATTCAGACCAGTTTTTATACAATGTTCTCATAATAATATGATTTTCCATAACTGAATTACTAATCTCTTCCCTTCATCAGTCCATGCTTTCTCATTTATCCTTTTTATTCCTTTGCCTATTTTTATATATTCCTTGGTTTCCATTATCACTAACCATACTGTAAGATGATCAGAAAATCATATTTCAACTACCTCCCCTTCTCGTATAACTGAGCCTTCTGATATTATAAAATAATCTATTTTAGTTCTATACGTACCCCTTATGCAAGCCCATGAATTTTTGTCCCAAAGTTTTAACTTACCACATTTTACAACTTCTAACATTTTTTCTTATATCATTTTCTTTTTTTTACACTTGCCTCATAAGTCACAGTTAAAGTCTCCTGTTATTACAATATTTATATTTATCACTAAATAATTTAAAATCTGATTAAATAAGCTTCACCTTTCTTTAGAATTAGTATAAGCATTTAATGTTATAATTCTATATAATTGTTCTTCCCGTTTTATATCTAAAATGGTTAATATTCCTATTTTTGCTAAAGTTACATTTAATATATTTACGGTATTTCAACAGAATATGGCTATTCCAGAACAACTCTCATTTCCCAAATTCCAGATTATCATTCATCCTCATAGTTTCTTTGTAATCTTTCCTCATTTGTTAAAAATCTTGTGTCTTCTAAAATAATTACATCTACATCACATGTATTACACCAATCCAAAATCCCAATTTTTCTTACTATATTCCTAATACTATTCACATTTACAGAAAGCACACTAAAATTGGCATTTTCATTTTTCCTTAGAGTCATGGTTTCATAAGTTTATAGCTAATTAATAGGCTAGATGTCTTAATTGGCCATTCTCAGCCTTACCCATTTCTTTCCCAAAGTTAAGAATCAATCACTATACCTTCTGATTGTGAGTCAAACACCTTAACCATTATACTAACCCCCAACAATTAGTTGTATTTATACTTTTTCATCCATGTCCTTTCTTTTTAATGTTGTAACTGTCCCTTTAAATTTTCTTTTTCTATCTTTACTCTTTTACCAATACAATTCTTTTTTTACTGTCTTCTTCATCGCTTATTTCAGAGCTTTCTTCTATGTCATCTTTATTTTTTCTCATCTAATTCCTCTTCTATTTCTACTACCTTTAAAACTTCTCTTTGTTCATTTTCTTCTCATTTTATTTCTTTTTCCTTACTTTTATTTTCATTTTTTACAATCCATCTATAAATGTCCAGTTTTGTTACATTTAAAGCATTTCGGTTCACATTTTTTTTTAATCAAGTCCCATTTCCCCATGAATATAACATTTTATTTTATGACAGTTACTTCTCAAATGTCATCCTTTTCACAAATTAACAAATTACATAGATAATTACAAAATTACGCACTTAAAAGAAGACAATTACATTGAATTACATTGACTAGAATATAAAACATATATATAATGACATTTGATATAGAAACGTAACAGCCTAAAGTATTAGCAGTGTTGCAGTATTACATATATTAACAATAAATAGTTTAGACTACACACACATAAGAAGACAATTACATTGAATTACATTGACTAGAATATAAAACATATATATAGTGGCATTTGATATAGAAATGTAATAGCCTAAATTATTAGGAGTGTTGCAGTATTACATATATTATCAACTAATAGTTTAGACAGTGCAGCAATATTACATAAAGTCAATTTTCAGCAATGAACAAATCCTGATAAAGCGATACTGCAGATTAAAATGGAAGTAAGGGTATGATAGGAAAATCCAGTAGACAGGTGGTCTTAGCCAAAAGGTCACATGTTAAATAGTGAGACCAGCTTAACAGGGGTATGAGGTGAGAGGAGAGGAGCGAATAAAGTAAGGAAAAGATAAGGTAGGGTGAGAAGCGCTAAGGTAAAGATATAGGAATAGGTAAGAGGAAAACAGAGATTTAATGTGTGCTAGTAGAAAAATTAGTTATAGGGATGAGGGAGAGAGGTAAAGGTAAAGAAATGGGTGATAGCTGAGTGTAAAAGACACAATTAATATGTAGTGGTAGGGGATAGTAAGGGAAGAGAAATTGGATGGATTATATTAAATGCAAATGGTGAGGGAGGTATAGGAGAGGAAGAAGGTAATAAGACAGTAAGTGTAGTCACCTGTGAAGGAGATAGAATAGTAGGAAGTACTCTGGCTAGCTAGTGGTCATGGGGAATAAGATTTAGCCAGGACAAGTACATGGGCAAAGCCATTTGTTATTCTACTACTTCATGTATAATTTTATTTCTCTTTCTATTTTTAACAGAATACTGTAATCCCATCCACCAGCCCATAAACCCCTTTTATCATAAATTTTGCAATGCTAGTACTTCTTTACATAAAGTTTACAAATCAAATGTAATTTCAAAGTCTCTCTTTCCACCTTTATTCAGAATTATACATGCATTTTTTTTGTTTCACTGTTAAATGCTTTTATCACATAAAGATTCCATGGCTTACAGCCTGTTTTTTTTTTTCAAATTCTCCAATAAAAATTTCCATTGAAAAAACTGTTTTGAATATAATGTCACAAAATGTTTCTTACCTCATGTGCATTTAAACCCAAAGGAGCTATCAAATTGTCCTACACTTTAAACCTGCACATTTCTTAGTCTTCTTTATTTTGAATCCTTACCACATACTGCCATTTTTCATTTACTTATACTTTTTTTCTTTTCTGATAATCACCCTTTGCCTTCTTTCATTTTCTCTGCATATGTTTCCTCTTCCATCTCACCACTATTCTTCATGATTGTATCTCCATCCTCCTTTCATATTATCTCCATAATGTCCCCCTAGGAAACATCACCTTCAATTTCTGGCTCAATCTGCATCAATATTTCTTTATAACCCAAATGGAGGGTTCTAATTATACATCCATCATTTTCCAACTCATATCCATCAAACAGATTTCTTTGAAACAAGCAGGCCACAGAGAGTACAGATCCTTTTTATACTGAACCAGGAGTTTTAAGACTTGTATTAAGGACCAACAATGAACAAATAACCATAACAGCAAAAGGCGAAGTACATATGAATAATGTTGGAATCCATAGGTTTCTGTACACACACCACAGAGCATATGGAGACACCTGCAAGACATACAGATAATGTGTAAATCCATCTTTATGTACTGTTCACTTTTGCTATGTAAATTTGTTTATACAACTGTATATGGGAAATTAACACATGTCCTTAATGCAAATGGCAACACCTATATGCATAAAGGTAAATCAAACAGTACTCCAGTAATTTACAACCATTTGTCTTAAAGCACACATTTTCAATAAAAATAAATCTAAACAGGCACAGCCGAGTATGAATAATGTTAACAGAGGTAATATTCTCCAAAACAGAAGTTGTAGCAGGTGCCAGTTTACCTCATCAGCTAACTATGACTCGGGTATAACTAAAAGTAAGAGTACCTAATGTGCATCTATCTTTAAGTATCATTCTGCCATACATAATTAATGAGGTTCATTAAAATTACAGGTTTTGGAATCCCATTCTACATGTCCACATAAGTTCTCAAAATCTGGCACATTAACCAATAGCCCAGTGTAAAAGGAAGGTGCTCCACGCAAGCACCCAATAAGCAAGCAATAATGCCTGGTAGGGTGTGTGTTAATATGTAATTAATGCCCATCCTGGGTTGTTTTGAGGCCCAGCACTGTACGTAGAGGACCTTTACACCCCTGAAAAGTATTAAATATTGGATGACTGAAGTTCACTGAAGTGAAAGTTCGATGTTTTAAGTTGGGTGAACAGAGGTTCAATGGCTTTCTCATTTGATGACTGAATATAGACACCCATCTCAGCTTCAAAATACTGGCATATCAGGCTCTGTCAAGGTTGTCATGTTGTTAAGATGAAAATGTTCCTTGTGGCTTTAAGGGAAAACAAGACAGAGCTCAATGCTACCATGCAGGTAATATGCTTACTAAAAAGGAAATTTCTGCAATTCTGTATATTGTCTGAAACACTTGTCAAGCATATGAATCTAAGTTGTATGTAGTCCCACAATCCATAATTGTACTAAAAAAGGAGTTTAGAAGCAATAAATATTGTCCCTGCTTCCCCTCCACCATAGGTAAATTGCTGGTAGGTGAGGCCAGAGGTAAGTGCTAGGTTATCATGTGAGAAAGGACCAGATGTACAACAGGTCCTGCATGCAGTAGGACTGAGGTGGGTAAAGCAAAAAACAGGTCCTGATGGAATATAGCCAGGGGAACACTTAGTCATGACTCTTTTTGACAAGATGATGTGAAGTGAGCAGTCTGCTGTTTTAGACCTACTCACTTTGTTAATGACCACAGGAAGCTGCGAAATGTCAAGATTGAATTGGGCTGAGGTCTAGTTTGGTAGACAAAAGGGAAGGGCAGCCACAATGGAGGCTAGCAAGTTATAAAAAGTTTTGATGGAAACATGCAGGACTGTGGTATAGTTAAGTGAGTAATTTCTTATGTTCCTTGTTATTTGGAAGATTGTTGGTCTCACAGTCTAGGCATAAGCCATTGCAAGGGTTATTTCTTTGCATGGACAATAATTCAGAAGTGGAGGTAGTATAAAAAAGAATGTAGGAAATTAAGGGTGATACTTATTAAAGTCTGGAAAGTTTAGCAAAACTTTTGCACATTTCGGAAACTGTTGGTTAGGATGGTAAGCAATTGTGAGGAAACTGGGCTTGCTTTTTCATAAAAAATAGTAAAATTATACTAATAGCTTGCCTGCATGCAGCTTTAAATGCTCAGATATTTCTTTGCTGGCTGTTTAAGTGATGCTGATATTAGCAGATTTGTTAACAGGTGCATGAGTCAGGCATCTATTTACATCCGACTTGAATAGAACAAAACAAAGCAATCCAATTCCGATAAAACTGTTTATTCCAATGGAATCCAAACTAATCCAAACTAAGCGCTTTCACCCAACTATTCCGTGGGTTTCATCAGAGTTATACATACACCATTCTCACTCTCAATATATACTTAACACCATTCATCTGTATCCAATGAAATAACTGTTTCAATTACTTTTTAAAAAAACACTTAACATGCAACACCTTATTTCATTAATATAAACTTCATGTATAAAAAATGTTTAAAAAGTTTTTTAATAACACATATAAATAACCTTCACCTATGTTAGTTGTTCAATCTAAAATATATATATATATATATATATATATATATATATATATATATATGTATTTACATTAATCATATATCACATTTTAAATACTAAAAATTTTTAAGAATACTACATATAACATATTTAATCAATATAGTTACTAACTTCCTAAACTCTACCTATCTATAAAACTAAATACAATATGATTTGTATTTCAGTATACTAGAAATTGAGATGTGTTCGTTGATACCTGGCATGCTGTTAGCATTAAGTCTTAGTTGCCACAAGCATTCCTTCATTTCTAATAAATTATTCACATCTCCTTCATTTTTAATGCTATGTGGAATCCTATCAACCACAAAAAATATAAACCTTTTAAAGTCCTCACATTTAGTACTATGTGTATACAAAGAACTGGATAACTTCTTGTTTTTAATGTCCCTAGTGTGTTCCATAATACGCTCTCTAAGTTTCCTGATGGTTTTGCCTATGTAGAATGCTGGACATGATAGACAAGTCGCTATATATATATATTACCATCTTAGTGTTGCAATTTACATACCGAGGACATTTAATAGATCTATTAAAGTCCTGTATCATAACATAGGGACCGTCGTTAATGAACTTACAGGTTCTACATAACCCACATTTCTTCATTCTTGAATTCCTATATTGTTGGTTAAAGTTGTTACTTTCAAAGTATTCCTTGAGATTCCTTCCCCTACTATATGTTATATTTGGACCTTTACCCAAAATATTCATAATATCCAATTTGTTACTGAATATTTTGTCCCATGTTTCCTTTATTGCATTGAAAACTATTCCTGTGTTTTCGTTGTATGGTAATATCAATGTTTCCATCCTATTCTCTTTTTTACTTGTATCTACATTCATTCCAAACCTTAAAATTGGCTTGAAATTCTTGGTCCTTTTGATCATCACTTCCTTCTTCATTTCGGATACTAAATATTGTGGGTACCCTCTGTCTTGAAACATTTGCATCAATTTGTCTACCTCATTATTGAATACCACATCATTACTTATTATCCTCAATAGTCTAACCATTTGGCCCTTAACTAAATTCTTTTTTTGAAAGTAAGGGTGACAACTGTCGAAATGCAAAAAGGAATTTGAGTACGTCTTTTTCCTATATATGTTCGATTCTATTGCTCCCTCTTCATTTATGTGAAATTTAATGTCCAAATATTCACAACTCTCCTTAATGTATTTTGTATGTAAATCTCAAGAAACTAGTTGTTGTTTCCAAATAAGCAACAAATTCTTCTATTTCTTCCTTTTTTCCTTTCCAAAAAATTATTATGTCATCCAAAAATCTTAAGTAGGCTGTTACCCTAGACCAAAACCTACTAGCAAATATCCATTCCACTTCCACTTGATACTTATTAAAGTCTGGAAAGTTTAGCAAAACTTTTGCACATTTCGGAAACTGTTGGTTAGGATGGTAAGCAATTGTGAGGAAACTGGGCTTGCTTTTTCATAAAAAATAGTAAAATTATACTAATAGCTTGCCTGCATGCAGCTTTAAATGCTCAGATATTTCTTTGCTGGCTGTTTAAGTGATGCTGATATTAGCAGATTTGTTAACAGGTGCATGAGTCAGGCATCTATTTACATCCTAATGCTGCCAGATGCTTGTTTAGTGTAAACAGCTACAGGTCATAGTTTTACATATGATTTAAAGTTGCTCTCCCCTATTTGTACAGAGAATCTCCACTTGCTTAATTTGTTTGAAAAAGAAATATAAACAAAAAAATAATACTAAATGACCATTGGTACTGAGCTGTTTTTTTTAACTGTGAAGATTCTGGGATCCATAGATTGTACCCAACCCCCTTCCTACTGGGTAACTTGTATGTATTTCACCAGTTTAAAAAAAAATCTGTCACTTAAGTTCAAGATCGTTGGTGGGGTGCTGAGCTTGAGATGAGTTTTTTTTCCAGTGATTGTTGCATTATACATGCTTTGTTGCAACTGGTGTAGTTTTAGAGTAGTTAGTTCTATGTTGGCATGGCAGCCATTGTGCAGGTGATATGTGACATCACTAGGTGCAATGGGTAGTTGCCATCTTATTGGATTTCAGCTGGTGGTGTGATTAAGCCACACTGACATCCAAAAAGTTGAGTGAATGCCAGAAGTTCTAGAGTGGTGTCAAGTGTTTCCAGAATGATCATCAGGTCATCATTTTAAAGATGGTAACCCAGAAGAAGTAGCAAGCTGTCAGAAGGTGAATAACAACAGAAAGAGTTGTAATTTACAATACAGGTATTAATATATATATATATATATATATATATATATATATATATATATATATATATATATATATATATATATATATATATATATATATATATATATATGTATATATAAAAGCAAAGGGGCTTTGATGGTTGATGTGTAAGACAAGAACTGGATGGTTGTATAACTGACTTCACCCGCCTATTCTGGGTTAATTTGCTGTTCATGGAAAGTTACTGAGAAATGAACATACAGCATAAATGGAAGGTTGTGTTTCCCTATAAAGACAACAAGGAAGATGAATATAGTGAGCATCTACAGCTCAGTCAATATCATCTTGCCTTTGTTGCTGAAAGACTGTGAGCACCCCCCCAGCACACACACACACACACACACACACACACACACACACACACACACACACACACACACACACACATCAGCTGCTTTCATTCAGTTTAGCAAGGAGAAGAGGAGCTGCCACTGATGGTGGTATGGCCACTGTGTGTAATAAAAAAAAGAGGAGCTGCCACTGATGGTGGTATGGCCACTGTGTGTAATACAAAAAAGAGGAGCTGCCAATGATGGTGGCATGGCCACTGTGTGTAATGAAAAAAAGACAGAAGAGAAAGTAAGATAAAGAAAGGTATGAGGGAGAGAATAATAATGATATACAACGATCCATATGGTGGAGGCCATGACTGGTACTGTCTTACAAATGAGGGGGCAAGGAAAAAGGGAGGATGGCAAATCTTAGACAATGACCACATGCTTGTCCAGCTTCCCCTCCCAAACTCACTTCATTCTGAAAAATTAGTGGGAGTTTTAATACAACCCTTTAAGCCAACTGTATTATAATTTATCTAGCAACTGAAGCACTAAAACAGAAAGGGGTTGGGGTGGTTACATCATGAGGGGGGTGCATGACAATATCTCAACAGTTGTAAATGTCGAGAGATAATATGTCGAAACTAAAATGTCAAAGTCAGAAATATTGACATATAGGGAGAAATGGAAAACCTACTGTGTGTGGTGGTGGTACAGCAGGGATAGGGGAATTGGCACCTTCCCTGCTGTAGTGCAATCTCAGAGTTAGTATATATAATGTGGGGGGCACAGAGAGAAGTTGGGAAGGTGGCCTAATGGTTAAGGTGTTTGCCTTACAAGCACAAAGTACAGGGTTTGAGTCTCACAAGGGATAATTGGCTAGGATTAAAATGGCTCGCAAGGGCAGTTAGGTTAGTACTAACCTATGGAAGTGGTAAGGACATGGAAAGGCATCAGACAATAAAGATGAGAATGGTCATCCAGTGTTACAGCTGCAACAGTTGCTCAAGTTGATAGGGCAGTAGAACAGGCAGTTGTCCTGAAAGTAGCAGATCCTAAGGATGAAAAAATACATTTAGCATTTGACATTGACAGCTGTTAATATGTAAGATTTAGATGAGCATATTAATTTATTTATTGGTTATTTAAGGCAAGACGCTGTAGAGAAATGGAGGGACCATGTGCAGGCAGGGGACCTGTGGCAGGAAAGGGAAGTGCCCTGAGCTACTACAGCAGTAGATCAAGCCACTTCAGTGGCAGTCATGGAGATTAGGGGTAACTTACTGCCTAGCTTTTTTTTTTTTTTTTGTAGAACTAACAGTGCTGCATTAGGAGTATGAGGCCTACCCAGCACTCTTAAATAGGAAGAGCACAGTAAAGATTTACAGTAAAGAACATGCCACTGAAAGTTGTCAACAAGAACCTATTACTGTGCATATAACTCAAGCAACAAAGGAGAATGTTGGAAATGAAAGTTTATGGAGTTCTTCTTATTTGTTGGATCAGGATGGGTCACAGAGATTTGTTGAAGAAGATGAGTTGGGAATGAAGGATCTCATGGCAACCCTGACACCACAGGTCAAGTGCAGGCAAAGAACATGGGAAAATGTGTCTTAGATCTCTGGTCTGTGACAAAGCCCTACTGGAATGGGTGGTAGTGGGGGATGGTAGTGGGCGGCTAGCACTAACCTGCTTACCCTGTGGAAGGGAATGATGGTCCCGTTCCTTCCCCAAGTACAAGTAGATGCTTGCAGG
The DNA here is from genome assembly GCF_019279795.1 of Protopterus annectens. Lineage (NCBI taxonomy): Eukaryota > Metazoa > Chordata > Ceratodontiformes > Protopteridae > Protopterus > Protopterus annectens. The sequence continues at coordinate 145,511,610 of NC_056751.1, forward strand.
TGATGAAGTTGCAGCCATTAACCAGGGATATGTGTTTGGCTTGGAACATTCACCTACATGTGGAGGGCATAGTAATTTTACATATATTGCGCCAACACTGTATATTGTTTCAGCAGACTAATGTTATATGGAGACATGTAACTGGTTCATGCATAGTATATTAATTAATGGACTTTAATTAAAACAAGAGACTATATATTTGTAAAATTGGTAAATCAGTTGCCTATCTATTACAGATATATTACAACGTACATAAATGAAGTTACATACTTGTGCTAAATATATGTACTCTATCTTAGAAAATTCATAATTATTCCTGAGAAGTATATGGTTTCAAAGGCTGATGTTGCTAACAGATTGAATCTGTAGCCGTTGATCTGGGTCATTAAAGCAGTAACATTTATAGATTTCCAACAGATATTATTTGAGATTCTTCTAAAACATATGCATAAAGCATGTTCTGTGACAGTATATTCTTGCTGGCTAGCTCAGGTTTTGAGGAGCGATTTCCCCCAAGTGAGAATAAATGGGAGTGTAATTAAAAGGATTTTGCCTGATTCTTAAAAGTATACATCAACTGTTTTATTTTCAGTTTGTTTGTTTTTTTGCTAGTATATTTGTCAGTTTAAAAGATAATAAACCTAGAAAATAATGGGTTCTTACTGTTACTGGCACTGATGTGTCTGCTCCCTTTGAGATACACTGATGTTCTCGGTCAGGAGGAGATAAGTCTGAATCCATCGTCATATTTTTAGGAGAGCTGTATTTTGTACTGAGCTTTGTGAGATTACGTATAAGATGTGCTCAAGACCTGGATAAGTAAATTAAATACTATAGCTCATCATGGCTGTAGAGTTAACACATATAGAAGTTTTTAAGATAACAGTAGATTCAAAACTTTTCAAACTATGACTTCTATATGATATTGCACATTTAAGTGTTCCAGCATCCAAATATCTGGGAAGATCTGAACAATTACAGTTGGAAATTTATTGACATATGTTCCATATATTCTGGAATACTGGTGCAAAATACCTCAAAACATTAGCTCTTCCATATCACTGAATGACTTAAAAAAATCTGAAAAATCTCATTAAAAAGTCTTCTCATTGCCAATGCTTCGACAACTGTAGTTAACTTGGCATTTACTCACCAAATGTTTTGCTGTTATTACTTCCCATAACAGTCTGATAATTTTATGCAGTATATTTATAGCTACTACTTATGCCTTTTCCATATATTACTATGTCCTCGATATTCAAAGCTCTAATTTAATTGTATTTTTCCCCCTCACGTGGCACATCAATGCCTCTACCATACTACATTTCTCTTTTGAGTTATTATTCTTTGCCTTTTATGGTCCATCATTTTATCCTATTTTATTCCAGTACTAAAGCTTCAACTTATATGTCTCCATCCTTATGCTGTATTGCTTGCTAGAGCATATATTTGATACCATCAGTGCCCCACCTCCTAATGGCCTTGATCTTTTTCACTTCCCTTTATTCAGCCTCGGTAACCACCGCTGTCTGCCTAAGTAATCAAAAATGTACTCTAGAAGCAATACTGTATCTCATAACTGCAATTCTCCTTTTTTATGCCCACTAAACGGGTTTCACTAACCTTTTCTTCCATAAATTGCCAATCATTCAATGTCCATTTTCTTTAAAATTGTGTTCTTGTACCATAACTATTTTTGTATTTTTGCCTATGGTAATTACTGCATCATATATGCAATGAGCAATTTTCTACATCTGTAATAATTATTTTTTGTGGCGTTTGTTTTTCATCTTTTGTAAAATGCAGTCTTAGGACTTGCGTCATGCCCGTAAAGGGTTCTCAGACCAATGCACCTAAATAAATACATGCATACATGCATGCATAAATAAATATGGATTGATTATTGCTAGTTTATGGGGGGGGGTTGTTTCTGGGGGGGGTTTGTAGCCTTTGAGGGGTACCATTTTAATGACAGACTTAGTGCTAATAAGCATTAGTTTCTTTTGTGCTAAGCAGTTCCATAATCACCTAAAGTCATTTGGAGGGCTTTCAAACATTTTCAGGCTGCGTGCATTTAAGAATTCCGAGTCATCCATACAGTTATGTTTATGTTGGGATGGTCATTAATGAAAAGGGATCCAATGTATATCTTGGAATCCCACAGGACAAAGTTCCCATTCTGGATTTGCCATATTCAAAAACTAGTTGAAAGTTTATTTTTTAAATAGTTTCTAAACCATTTAGATACATTCTCTGAAAACCCATAGTTTGTAAGTCTCTGGATGAGCGGGTTGCAGTTAACGGTATCAAATGTCCTTTCAGTGTCTATAAATCGTGCTTCCCCCATTCTTTCCTTTTTCATTTTGTGGATACCATATCTAGAATACAGCACATTGTTGTGGTTATATAATATCTCAACCCAAAATTCATTGTTGTTTGTTGGATAATAGGTACTGATATGTTATAGTAATGGATTATATGTGATTTTCTCAAGTACTTTCCCCACTGGGCAAATATTTGCAAGTGATCTGTAAAAAGATGCAGTTTCAAACTTGTCACTTTTGGTAGCAGATCGATTAAAGTATCTTTACAGCTGTATAGTAGGATTAATGCTATAAGGGAAAGAATATACAAGCTAAGGGTTTAGCTGTACAAGATCTTCCTTATTTAAACGTCATACGAAGCAGGTGACCTCAGAGTGAATAATTTAAAAGAATATCGTCTAGTGTTTGTTCTACTTATTTATCTATTATTGCACTAGAAAAGAAGAGAGGATATTTTAATAATTTGTTGAGTGAAATTAGAGTTTTTATTGTTAAATCCATTTGAATTAATGTAGTCAAAGTGTTTATCAGTGTTGATATGCAATCTCTGATGGATTTGAGAATAGGAAGTTTATCTTTATTATTATTATTATTATTATTATTATTATTATTATTATCATTTGCATTTTTTGGAAAATATTTTCACAGCAGGTATGCATTTTTCAAAGCAGCTTTTGCAGTTTCAGTAGCGATTCTATAACTTTCCTTTGGGTTTTAGTATTTGTTATAACTAATAATACTCAGAGTTCTTTCTCCATTTTTGCCAGGCTTGCTCTAGTCCTTTTATTTATTTATTTTTTTTAGTTTATGAGTGAATCAGGGATTTCTGTGCCCTTTGAATCTATGGTGATTAATAGCAGTAATCTACCTTATGATGTGGTTAGCAGGTTAAAGACAGAGAATAGTGCAGGTATAAGCTTTGTCTCAGAGTAAATAGTGAACTATTGCTAATTCTTCTAAAAGGGTTTATTCCACGAATTATAGCATAATTCTAACGTGATTCAGGATTGATTGTGTTCTTTGTTTTAAACGTATAGGTGGCATTGATTGACGAGTGATCACTAAGTGAATTTTGGAGTATTTGCATATTTTATAAACATTCAGGAATCATGAGCTCCCATATTTAGATTTACCCAGTTTCATGAGGAACCATGTGTGTATAGTTAAGATAAATGACATTCCTTCTGAATAGTTGATTTTTTTCCATTTGTTACTGAATCCCTTAACATTACACATTTTTATTTTACAGCCTTGCCTAATTAGTTTTATATTGCTGTTTACTAGACATTTACATGATGGTGGAGATATTAATGATATATTTAAGCAGACATTGGTATTTTGGACCAGTAGACAGCTGAATGCATCTTCAGAAATAGTGTTACTTTTTGAATGAGTATGAAATGTAGATTAATATCCTTTGCAGTTAGTAATACTGTACAGCATCCTTTAGTAATACTGTACAACATACTTTAGAGTTAGTAATACTGTACAGCATTCTTTAGTAATACTGTACAGCATACTTTAAAGTTAATAATATTGTACAGCATCCTTTAGTAATACTGTACAACATCCTTTAGTAATACTGTACAGCATCCTTTAGAGTTAGTAATACTGTATAGCATCTTTTAGTAATACTGTACAACATTCTTTAGAGTTAGTAATACTGTACAGCATCCTTTGGTAATACTATACAGTAATGCTATAAAGCATCCTTTAGAATTAGTAATACTGTACATCCTTTAGTAATACTGTACAGCATACTTTAGAGATAGTAATACTGTATAGCATCCTTTAGTAATATTGTACAGCATCCTTTAGAGTTAGTAATACTGTTACAGCATCTTTTAGTAATACTGTACAACATTCTTTAGAGTTAGTAGTACTGCACAGCATCCTTTGGTAATACTGTACACCATCCTTTAGAATTAGTAATATTGTACAGCATCCTTTAGTAATACTGTACAGCATCCTTTAGAATTAGTAATACTGTATAGCACCCTTTAGTAATACTGTACAACATCCTTTAGTAATACTGTACAGCATCCTTTAGAGTTAGTAATACTGTACAGCATCATTTAGAATTAGTAATACTGTATAGCACCCTTTAGTAATACTGTACAACATCCTTTAGTAATACTGTACAGCATCCTTTAGAGTTAGTAATACTGTTACAGCATCTTTTAGTAATACTGTACAACATTCTTTAGAGTTACTAGTACTGCTTAGCATCCTTTGGTAATACTGTACACCATCCTTTAGAATTAGTAATATTGTACAGCATCCTTTAGTAATACTGTACAGCATCCTTTAGAATTAGTAATACTGTATAGCACCCTTTAGTAATACTGTACAACATCCTTTAGTAATACTGTACAGCATCCTTTAGAGTTAGTAATACTGTACGGCATCATTTAGTAATACTGTACAACATTCTTTAGAGTTAGTAATACTGTACAGCATCCTTTGGTAATACTGTACAGCATCCTTTACAATTAGTAATACTGTACAGCATCCTTTAGTAATACTGTACAGCATCCTTTAGAGTTAGTAATACTGTATAGCACGCTTTAGTAATACTGTACAGCATCCTTTAGAGTTAGTAATACTGTACGGCATCCTTGTCACATCCCTTGTCAATTGCCAAAGAATGTATCATATTCATTGGTGATAGCAGCTGAGAGACATGGCTGTTCTTTTAGCCATGATTCTGTGACTGACAATAATTTGGTGGATTATTACACAAGCCAGATTTCCAGCAAGGACCATTTATTATGTATGCTACACAGATATCATTTGTGCTACCAGTGTGAATGCTTGCAATCATTAAATATTTTACTTTATTTATATTGCACAACATTGGAGTTCCTGGAACGAGTTTAGAATTCATGTGTAGGTCACTTTAAGAGTGAAACTATCATCAGTATGCATTTTATTTTGTGTGGATTAATTGGGGTTGCATTAGGTTTTATGTATAGGCCTTCCATGGTTTGCTTTTAATGTGACAGGCATATGGATCCTGTTGGTTTCCTTGAAGTTTTCTTTCATGTTTTCATTGGGTTTAAGTAGATTTACTAAGAAGTTTACTGCAACAGTTAAGTGTCAGTAATGAAAGTAATACTGTTATGGAAATAGTAATGTGCCATTTTGAGTGTATTTATTTTGGCAAAGACATTACTAGATATCAGTACAAAAAATTTGATGATGGACTGAAATAAAGATTTAAGCATTATTCAGCATGTATATGGGGAGTAAAATCATATCTGCCAAATAAAAATTCTCTAGTACCATCTTAGTTTGGTCACAGACTATTGCCAGAGACTCTTAGTCTCAAAGTTAAGAAGCAAACTAGGAACTATTTCAACAAGAAAATAATCAGGGGAGCTGAGACGCTGGATTTTGTGGTATTACAGCATCATGGTGGGGAGGATAGGAGTCCAGACTAGGACTGACCAGATTACAGCATCATGGTGGGGAGGATAGGAGTCCAGACTAGGACTGACCAGATTACAGCATTATGGCGGGGAGGATAGGAGTCCAGACTAGGACTGACCAGATGGGGTTAACATGGCAAAACTGTATGTATAACTCAGGACTATGATGATTATTACACTAGCTAAAGTTCAGCATGAACTAGCAAAAATCAAGAGTGAGATTAGTGTGTGTGTATCAGAGATAGAGACAGACAGACAGACAGACATACTCACACATAGAAAAAGGGAAAAAGAGAGAGGGAGAAAACACAAGTAAGTTAAGTATGACATAAAGGGGGAACCTGTAAAGGATAGTTAATAATTCTTGATGAAGGGGGAGAGCAGGCCATATTTCATGTGAAGTTTGTAATGTTGTCTGTTGGCAAATGAGGTCAGGAACATTATAGGATGCAGACTCTGCTGTCATAGGAGGTTTCAACCCTCTTAATCCAAATGAGGAAAGGCTTCTCCTATGATCTCTTTTGATGGAGTATGACCATCCAGATCCTTAAAAATAATCATGTCTCTGGGGAAACTGTCTAGTTATAGTATTGTGAATGCAAGGATGTTCACAGTGGTGAGGGACACCCCCCCCCCAATGGGTTATTAGGTGAGATGCTTCCACTGGAATATTTATTAGTGGTTCATGGTTAGTAGATGGTCATTACCACTTGATTGATTTAGCGGGTAGCACATATGTACTCCATTACTGATTATGTGCATGTAACACATTCCTTACCACTTGCTGTTATATTATTGGCAGATTACTCATATTCTTAGATGATTAAAAGCTGGTGATTGGATCACCAGATTTGATGAAGAGCTTAGATAGATTGGCTGATGCCATCACTAGAGATCAGTGCTGAAAAGGTGAATCTAATGCAATCATGAGTTGGAATAATGACCTAATTAGTGTTTGATGTATAGATTTAGAATACAGTGTAAGTATGATTAATTATTATGGTCCATATTCTGCATCCAAAAATGTCTTTGATCCTCCAGGAAAAAGTCAGACAGCATGAGGGTCACCTGATCTAGGGATCTAAACTTAGTCAGTGACTGAAACAAAGAATGCTGGTGAGACAGATATGTGTCTCAGAGATTGTACCTTCTTTGGAACAGACTTCCTATTCACAGTAAGCAGAGCCCTTCTCTGACCCTCTTCAAATGCAGTTTGGATCAATGGATGGGGAATTAGAAATTCACATCTGGAGTAGTGCCTATGTCCCTTATGGACAGGGGCAATCTATAAAATACTCAGTGCACATGCATAAATCTATGCCATCCTCTTGCCCCTAGGGGCTATATATTGGGTAAAATTGGATTATGTTGGCTAAGCTTGTAAGGGGCCTGCTTTTCAGAGTGCAACCGTGTTGGAATCACATTAGAGAACAATTGTATGATGGAAATGTTGAGACAGTTGTATGGCATCACTTAAGTTGGTTTATTGTCTTTCTTTAACTTTGTAGTTGTTTTATAGTTCTACAGTGTAGCTTGTTAAGGACTTATTGCATTTTCTTTCATGGTAAATTAAGTCACCCATACTCTTTTGATATGTACCATGACATCCTGTACATCTACGTGAGCTGCCACAAACTAAGATGGCTGGGACCTTAATTTAGCATCACATCTGAAGGACAGCACCCCTCCTTATTCTGTACTACAGTGCAGTATCAATACATCCAGCTTCCTGGGGTGGGTATAGAACCCACAGTGTTCTGATTTTCCCAGCATAAAACTGAGTGTATTACCTGTTGTTACTATTATTAAGGGGCTGTATTTACCAACATTGAGTGCTATGAGTAAAATGATTTATACCTGCCAGATGAAATGACTGGTCATAAATATCTTTAAGATTAGTTAACCTTGTATAACTGTAGCTACAGTATTTGTAGCACCTTTTACTTTTCTTCCCATCTAAGAATTAAGTATTTCTGCAAGATGTTTTTAAACATAAAAAAATCAACACTATTTTCGATAATACTTATTACCTATTTATTTCTGTTGTCATCTTGAATTTTTGAAACCCCCACCTTGCTTTCCCTTTTGGCTGTTAGCTGTTACATGAAAAGTAACTGAATTCTACACTAATGTGTGGTATTTTTAAAGAAAATGTAAGTACCAGATATATGTTTTTTGAACAGAAAAGGTGTCGGGAAATTATGTTCAGTACATCTTCAAGATTATCTCTACTAAACATACTGTATGAACAACAATCATATGTTACTACCTGCTATGCTTTTAATTGTATGTATAAACCACTATGCTTATGTAAATATCTTATGCAATCAGATGTTATTGTCTGCTATATTTTATAACTGTATGTCTAAACCACAATGCTCATGTAAATACCTTACGTATAGTATGTTAGCAATTGTTCTGGAGCTTTTCTCCCCAGGCCTCCACTGAAAACGGACAGCTCTGTGCAGTCGGACCTCCCAGGTAAACAAATGTAAAATAAATAAATAAATACATAAATAATACAAAAAGGGTCAACAATAAAATCCATGAGCTGCATGCTAATCTCTCCCTTTTTTCCCCTGATATTGTACGTCTCACCGAAACCTGGCTAAAACATACCACCCCCAGCAATGAAATACTACCACCAGGATATAATATCATATGTATGAAAAGATTAAGCAAAGAGGAGGTGATGTGGCCCTATATTTAAAAGCCACCCCACCATAGAAACATTAGATGAAAAACTCTGAACCTTAAAAATTCTGAAGTAGTATTTGCCAAACTAAACATTAATCTCAAGAAACATATATACATAATAGGTATCTATTAGGTATAATTAGGTATATATGGGGATAATATCCAAACACTAGAAATGTATTAGACTGGAGCAGTAAAACATTACCTCAGGAAACAATCATTATGGGTGACTTCAACATAGACTGGTTAGACTGCAACTCCCCAAACCCCAAAAATTGCATCAACCTGCACGACTTCACTCAATTCATCCACTCACCCACCAGGGTTAATAAGCCATCCAGCAAACACTCCACTCTAGACTGGATATTAACAAATAGGTCAGCCCTCTATTCCTACTCTGACTTAGTGATCTTAGTGTCACTTCCCAACCTGTTTAATCAGGAAACAAACTAGCCCAACTAAACTAACCACATTTAAACAAATAAGAAACAAAAAACACTTGAACCCCAACAACCTTATAGAGATACTCAAAGATTGTAACTGGACATCACCGAAATGGGTTTATATCAGTCTGTTGAAATGGCTGAATATCGAATACCAGATGTTCGAACTGTAAAGTTTGAACACTGGTAATCGCGAAGCCGTGGCCCACCAAATTCTTTCCCAGGGAAAAATGGAATTTGGTGGGCCGTTTCTGTAGCTTCGCAAGTATCAGGACTGTGGTGGGAAGTTACAGGTCGGGTTCAGGTAAGTGTGCGATTGTGTGGATGTTAGGGTTAGGGTGCGGGTAAGGTGGGTGTGCGATAGTGAAAGCCTTTAGGGTAAGGGCGGGATAGGTGAGTTAGGGTTAGAGAGCGGGTCAGGTGAGTGTGCGATAGTGATGGACCTTAGGGTTAGGGTTTGGGTTAAGGTAAGTGGATAGGTAGTAGTGTATGTACAGTTTAGTGTAGGGTTTTGAGTGTATGTGTGTGGATTGATGTTGTTTTGGTGTGTTTGTCTTGCATGTGTGTTTCTTGGAACAGCAATTTTTGTTCCCTGGGGAAAACAAATCGCTGTTTTAAGACTTTGATGTTTTTGCAGTTCGTGGTTTGAAGTTTGAACATATGGTGTTCGAACTTCAGACGTTTTGATGAACTGATATAGACCCCACCGAAGCTGCTACCCCTACAGGAAGCTATTGACTACTTTAATTCTACCTTTCTATCCATGCTAAACTCAGAGGCCACCAGCAGATATATACATTCTAAATGTAAGTATGCCCCATGGTTAACAAAAGAAATGCAATCACTACTTAAGTCTATAGACAAGGCCTGGGCAACCTGGAATAAAACTAGGTCCCAACCCACTCTACAACTATACCGAGAACTTAGAAACAAAGCTAAGAGGCAGATTAAACAACACAAAATAAATTACTACTCTGAAATCCAATCAAAGCACAGTAATAATCCACAAAAAAATCTGGTCAGCAATAAACAATATGCTTCTACCAGGCAAAATCAGTACGCCCCCCCTACCAATACTAATAGCTCAGACAATATCGCCACTCAATTTAAAAAATACTTTACCGAAACCATCTTAGCACTGCCCAACAATCAAACCCCCTCACCTATCAAAACTACCACTGCATCTCCCAATATTACATCAACCTTTTCCCTGTAACCTGTAGCCACTGACACAATAAAAAAAACTACAGAAAAAGCTAAAATCCACTACATTAGCTCCAGACAACTTACCTGCTGAGTTCCTAAAACTAACACCAGACGGAATAGCTTATCCTATATCAATTCTTATCAGTAGATCCATAGCAGAACAACAGGTCCCTCCCATTTTGAAAACCTCTTACATTATACCTCTACACAAAGGGGAATCTTCAACAGATCTCTCTCTCACCCAATCACAATATTATCACCACTGTCTAAAAGATTAGAGAGGGTTGTTCACATGCAAGTTACTCATTACCTGTATACTAATAAACTTCTAACAAACAGCACAGCTTTCAACCATTTCATAGCACATCAACCACCCTAATGTAATTTACCAACACTGTCACCTATCACAGGAATAACAATAATTATGCATCCTCTATCTTCCTTGACCTATCAAAAGCCTTTGATATGGTTTCTCTGAACTACACTTTTGTAATTCTACCCTTGCCTGGTTCCTGGACAACCTTACTCGACACCAGCAAGCAGTCTCTTAGCAACATACTTTGTCATCCTTACTGCCAGTGACCCTAGGGGTACCTCAGGGCTCTATCTTAGCCCCACTACTATTCTCAATATTTACAAATAACCTCCACATGCCCACCCCACTAGCCTCTCTCATCCAATATGCAGATGACTTTTCAGTGATATGTGCTGCTCCCTCACTTCAAGAACTTCAAAATATAACACAAGAATTCTTTCTAGCAGTCGAGTCCTGGCTCACAAATGCTCATCTAATACTAACCCTTAAAAAAACAAACTTATGAACTTCCATCCCACTAAATCAACCTCGCCCACTAGCACTCAACATTACATCACTAAATAACACCATCATATTCCTATCACTTCACACCAAACTTTTAGGAGTCAAAATTGATTGCAAACTAAAGTTTGATATTCACATTTCCCAAACTATAAAGAAAGTACATAAAAAACTTGGAACATTGTATAGGAACAAACACTATTTCACAAAAAATACTAAGACTGCCATTGCCCAAGCTCACTTAATCATCACACTACTGTACGCAGCTCCCATACTTACAAATCTAAAAAAATCTGAGCTTGCAAAACTTGAATCCTGTTATAACAAAATTGCTAGATATGCTACAAACTTATCTGCTAGAACTCATCATTGTATAGCACTCAGACAACTCTGTTGGCTAGAGCTCCCCCAACTCCTTCACTACATCCAGTTAAACATGGCCCATAAAATGCTCCATGAACCTGAGAAAATACCTGCCCTGCAAATACTGCTTCAACGATATGCCACTAACAGAACCCTACGGTCCACTAACAAATGCCACATAAAAATCACCATATGCCATTAACAGAACCTTACGGTCCACTAACAAATGCCACATAAAAATCACCATATGCTATTAACAGAACCTTACGGTCCACTAACAAATGCCACATAAAAATCAATGCATCCAAATATCAAGCAGGAGATTCCCTCTTCTCAAATTATTTAGGAAAAATCTGGAATGCACTACCTGAAAACATTACAATTGTTACATCACTAGCCCAGTTTAACACAACACTAAAAACCCACTTATTCAACAAATGGCTGTGCCCTTCCTCTATTCCTAACATCTCTATCTGACTTTGCTACTACCTAGCTTCACAAACTACAACTGCCTATGTGTGTACTTTGTAGGAAATTTTGACTTCATCACCTCCCTCTGTCCATTCTATTTATGTATGCCTCATTGCATACTAACATTTCTCATTACTACTACACTGTTGAGGTGAGGAAATATTTTGACTTCTCATTGCAGTCTATTTGAAAAATATTTTGAAATTGTGGAATGTCACTTGGTTTCTCTATGTATTTACACAAGAACATATAATATTGTAATATCCTTTACTTATCTGTTTAATTTTGTGATTATCTAGCAATTGTTTAAATCTGTTATGTATTATCTAACTTAGACTAAGCTAGTATTTCACTTATTGTACTATGTACACTACTGAACTAGTTATTTCTGTATGTTCAATGTGGAGCTTTTCAACCAGGGCCTCCGCTGAAAAAGGACATGTGTCCAGTCTGATTTTCCTGGTAAACAAATTTAAAATAAAATAAAAATAAAATCTTTAACAAAATTATAATGAATGATTTTGAAAGCTTAGCATGTCTCATAAGAAAAGATTCCAAAGCTTATAAACAGATGAATGTATAATACAAACATCCAAATGTGTGTGTGCGTGCGTGCGTGCGTGCGTGTGTGTGTGTGTGTGTGTGTGTGTGTGTGTGTGTGTGTGTGTGTGTGCATGTGCGGGGGACCATTTAAAAGGTTGAGACCCACAAGAGTGAGTCCTGAAACACAGAGACTGAATGGCCGAAAGATTGGACTTACATATACTAAGTCTTAAATGCCATTTCTTGGAATATTCCCCTTTCTTCCAGGTATAGCAATCTTAGAGTTGGTATATAAAAGTCTGGGGGAGTGCAGTGGGTGCTTGCCCCCTGCAAAGGGAAGTTTTTAGGACAAGAGTGATTTTCGAGATTCATTGTTTTCGGCTTTTTTTTTTTTTTTGGTTTTTTGGCACTTGGCATTTTGAGTGCCAACATTTCAACAGTGAGCTGGGTGTGCTTGTGTGCGTGTGTGCGTGTGTGTGTGTGTGTGTGTGTGTGTGTGTGTGTGTGTGTGTGTGTGTGTGTGTATACATATATATATATATATATATATACATATATATATATATATATATATATATATATATATATCTATATCATCATCTTCTTTCAGCTGTTCCCGTTAGGGGTCACCACAGCGTATCACCTGTTTCCATTTCTTCCTGTCCTCTGCATCTTGCTCTGTCACACCAACCACCTGCATGTCCTCTCTCACCACATCCATAAACCTTATCTTAGGCCTTCCTCTTTTCCTGTTACCTGGTAGCTTCATCCTTAGCATCTTTTTCCCAATATACTCAGCATCCCTCCTCAGCACATGTCCAAACCAAAGTAATCTTGCCTCTCTGGATTTGTCTCCAAACCTTCCAACCTGGGCTGACCCTCTAATATACTTATTCCTAATCCTGTCCACCCTCACCACACCCAGTGCAAATCTTAACATCTTTAACTCTGCCACATCCAGCTCAAATTCCTGCCTTTTTGATAGTGCCACTGTCTCCAACCCATATAACATAGCTGGTCTCACTACCCTCTTGTAGACCCTCCCTTTCACTCTTACAGGTACTCGTCTGTCACAAATCACTCCTGGCACTCTTCTCCACCCACTTCATCCTGCCTGTACTCTCTTCTTCACCTCTCTTCCACACTCACCGTTACTCTGAACTATTGACCCCAAGTATTTAAACTCATCCACCTTCGCCACGTCTACTCCTTCCATCCTCACCATTCCTCTATCCTCCCTCTCATTCACGCACATATACTCTGTCTTAGTCCTGCTGACCTTCATTCCTCTTCTCTCTAGAGCATATCTCCATCTCTCCAAGGTGTCCTCCACCTGTTCCCTACTCTCACTACAGATCACAATGTCTTCTGCAAACATCATAGTCCATGGGGACTCCTGTCTGATCTCGTCTGTCAACCTGTCCATCACCATTGCAAATAAGAAAGGGCTCAGAGCTGATCCTTGATGTAACCCCACCTCCACCTTAAACGCATCCGTCACTCCCACCGCAGACCTCACCGCTGTCACACTACCCTCGTACATATCCTGTACCACTCTTAAATACTTCTCTGACACTCCTGACTTCCTCATACAATACCACAACTCCTCTCTAGAAACCCTGTCATATGCTTTCTCTAAGTCTACAAAAACACAATGCAACTCCTTCTGACATTCTCTGTACTTCTCCATCAACACTCTCAGAGCAAACATCACATCTATAGTGCTCTTTCCCGGCATGAAACCATCACTGATCATCACATCCCTTCTTAACCTAGCTTCCACTACTCTTTCCCATAACTTCATGCTGTGACTGATCAATTTAATCCCTCTGTAGTTACTACAGCCTTGCACATCACCCTTATTCTTAAAAATCAGTACCAAAACACTTTTTCTCCATTCCTCAGGCATCCTCTCACTTTCTAAGATTTCATTAAACAATCTGGTTAAAAACTCCACTGCCATTTCACCTAAACACCTCCATCCTTCCACAGGTATGTCATCTGGGTGAACAGCCTTTCAATTCTTCATTCTCTTCATAGCTATCCTTACTTCCTCCTTGCTAATCCATTGTATTTCATGATTCACTATCCCTACATCATCCAACCTTCTCTCCCTCTCATTCCCTTCATTCATCAACCCCTCAAAGTACTCTTTCCATCTCCTCAACACACTCTCCTCACTTGTGAGTATGTTTCCCTCATTATCCTTTATCACCTTTACCTGCTGGACATCTTTCCTAGCTCGGTCCATCTGTCTAGCCAACCTTTTATACAACTCTTCATATGCCTTATCCTTAGCCTTCACCACCTCTCTCTTTGCCATGCACCTCATCTCCTTATACTCCTGTCTACTTTCTTCATCTATCTGACAATCCCACTTCTTCTTTGCCAACCTCTTTGCCTGTATACTCTTCTGAACTTCCTCATTCCACCACCATGTCTCCTTGTCATCCTTCCTCTGTCCCGATGTGATACCAAGCACCTTTATAGCTGTCTCCCTTACTAGCTCTGCTTTAGTTACCCAGCTATTTGGTAACTCTTCACTGCCACCCAGTGCCTGTCGTAACTCATCCCTGAACTCCAACTCACAATTACCCTTTTTCAGTTTCCACCATTTGATCCTTGGTGCTGCCCTCACACTCCTCCTCCTCTTCTTGATCACCAACATCATCCTACAAACCACCATCCTATGCTGCTTAACTACACTTTCTCCGGTCACCACTTTACAGTCTCCAATCTCCTTCAAACTGGCCCTCCTATATAATCCACCTGTGTGCATCTTCTTCCACTCTTGTATGTCACCCTATGCTCCTCCCTCTTGTTAAATTACATATTCACCACAGCCATGTCCATCCTTTTAGCAAAATCCACTACCATCTGACCTTCTGCATTCCTTGGTTTAACACCATACCTACCCATCACTTCCTCATCCCCTCTGTTCCCTTCACCAACATGCCCATTGAAATGTGCTCCAATCACCACTTTCTCATCCTTGGGTACAGTCATCACCACTTCATCCAATTCATTCCAAAATTTTTCTTTCTCATCCATTGCACACCCAACTTGTGGAGCATATGCACTAACAACATTCATAATTACACCATCAATTTCCAGCTTCATAAACATCACTCTATCCGACACTCTTTTCACCTCCAAAACACTCTTAGCATACTGTTCCTTCAGAATAACTCCTACGCCATTTCTCCTCCCATCCACACATGATAAAACAATTTGAGCCCACCTCCGATACACCTAGCCTTACTCCCCTTCCATCTGGTCTCTTGCACACACAATATATCCACCTTCCTTCTGTCCATCATATCAGCTAGCTCTCTCCCTATACCAGTCATACTGCCAACATTCAAAGTTCCGACCCTCACTACCACAGTCCTAGCGTTTCTCCTCTCTTCCTGCCTTCGGCCATGCCTTCTGCCTCTTCTCCTCCTTCGGCCAACAGTAGCCCAATTTCCACCAGCACCCTGTTGGCTAACAGTACTGGTGGTGGTCGTTGTTAACCCAGGCCTTGACCGATCCTGTATGGAAATATTTACTGGTGATTGCATGAAATGATTTGGCGAAGTTTTATTCCGGATGCCCTTCCTGATGCAACCCTCCCCATTTATCCGGGCTTGGGACCGGCACAAAGAAATGCACTGGCTTGTGCATCCCCAGTGGCTGGGTTGCATATATATAATATATATATATATATATATATATATATATATATATATATATATATATATACTCATATATAAAATAGTTTTAGGTGGAATACAAGTATATGCTGGAGTAATCCTCCTTCCCTGACAATAACCCCTTATTACCACAAATCTACCATTATTGTATTTCTTTTCATCTTCTGTCACCGTTAGAGACCTTGTCGCAATCATTCTTATGACTCCCATTTTTCTTTGTTCCTGATACATACACTAAAATATTCTCTGTTTCTACCTGCACATTTTAAGCTGTTCTATGAACTGTGCAGAATATTGAACATACTTAGAAATGCTATATTTAACTAAGGGCAGTTGTTCATGAACAAACAAGCTAATATTTTCAAAACAAGCATCCATGCATGTTCTCAGATGTAAAACAAGCTTAGAAAGATCATTGGCGTGTGTTTGGGAGGCCATAAATATGAATCATTCTGTCTGATCCCTCATTCAAAACATCAAAGGTTTGCTTGGAAATAATCTCATCAGGAAAACAGCTGCACATCCCTTATATTTAATAGATCAAATGCAGAGTTTTGGATGTTATTTGCATAAGTTTATTATAATGGTCTTTATTCATGACAGTATCAGATCCTTCCTTGTTGGCAGCAGGTATATAAATGTCATTATTATTCTGAAGAGTTGTAAATGACTGGATAGAATTTTCACATCCAGTCAGTCTGCTGAAATGAACAATTTAAGGCAACTGTCCACAAAGCAGCTGACAGGGGTATTATAAATCACTAACATACATTTATTTGATATATTTCTAGTTGTTGAATAAAAAAAAATGTATAGATTTATAAGTAAATATGTGCAGGTCAGCAGAAGTTTTAAAGTAAACTTCCTCGTGGCACAAACCGATGTCCCTTACCCAAAATGGAATATTCAAAAACAGTCAAAGTATAATCAGAAATATTGTAGACACAGCTTATGTGCTGATTCCTCTGTATCCTGTTCTGAAATTTTTGATTCTGTACTGGTTTGCTTCTGCATTTAACCTCACTGCTGGTAATTTTGAACTGGTTAGGAAAGGGGCTTGTCTATTTTTGAATGTTTAATCATTCTTCTCTGTGGGATAATTTCCTTCTGTACCAGTTCCTGAAGCTATGGTATATGTTCTTCTCTCTTTTGTCTTTGAACAACTACACTACTTGAAAACTTTCTTATTTTAATGTCCTTTTACAAGTTTTTATACCATGTGTTCATTTCTGTATTTTATTTTTTTTACTTACTTTTTGTATTTGCTGCTGTCTGATCTGCACCTCTTTTAGGGCCAATGATTAAAAGCAGCTAAAGTCCCCTTCCCGCTTACATACACATTTATCAATGTAAGTAACTAAAATGTGATTGGCTGACTGACTCAGACCTAACAAACCCATGAGACAACAGAATGAACACTCACACTTCCAAATGGCAAACATGTTCTGTAGTGAACACATTCTCTTACACCACACAATGAAACATGTGAACTCTGAAGTATGCATGATCTATGGCAACTGGAACTGTCTTTGAGGGGATGGCATCCATTTTGGTCCTTTTGTATTTGTGAAGCTATTAGCTGTTTCTTTTCATCAGCAAATATTAGCAGTTGAAGACAGTAAGTCTACAGGTCCAGACAGTTAATCAGGAAACAACTGAAAAATGTACTCTGAAATATTTATACAAGAAACATCATACTTGGTATTTAAAGGGGAACAGGCAAGCAGTTCGGTAAATATAAAGAAAGAAAGGAAAAAATGTCTGACATTAAGGAAAGTCAAATTGTTTGCAAGTAGTTGCATCCCAGCAGCCTTAGGACTTTGATACTAACTATAACAGTGCAAAGGTTAGTTTATTCATGTAAGGGTAGCAAGTGGACTTTTTATTACATCTAAAAATCAGTTAACTGAAAGAAAACAAGTTAATTTTAACATCTGGGAGAGAAATATAGAGAGGACAAGGACAGACTGTTATCTAAGCAAGAGGGAATATAGGCTTCTAGCATAATTAAACCTAACTTTAGCACAGGTAAAATCTGAGGGTATAGCTGCTTATTTGGGGTAACTGCCCCTGTATGGAGGGGTAATGTCCTTTTTTGGAAAGTGTACATAGTTTTGTGTGTTTGCTATGAGTAAAATAGAGGTTGGGTTGAAATGTATTTTTAAGTGTTTTTATTGAAGCAAAACAGCTGGGAAAATATGATGTTTTCAAACAAAGATGAAAAGTTCTAATTGAATATACATACAACCTGCCAAGCATTAGAATGTGCACCTAAGTTGCAGGTTAGAAACATATTCAAAAGAATTGTCATGCAAAATATGTGAAAGTATTTTTTATTAGAATGACTGACTTATCAATGTCATCCCTGCATGCAAGTGGTATTGCAGGTATAGAAGAAAAAAAAACAAAGTGTACTGAATTAGTGTAATAGGTATAGGCAGTGTGTTTTTTGTAAACAAAGAGGTGGTGGTTTGCATATATTGCATTTGGGTCAACCCACAGCCATTCCAGTGTCCCATTATTTGGCTATTTATCCCCAGTTGTCATAAACACTGTTCAAAACTCTCATTGTCCATACTGCTTACTAGTTTACTTCTACAATGATTACAGATATTTGGATTTAATTTAAAACTTTTATTTAAATTTTCCAGCGCAAACACTGATAGACGTTTGCTAAACAAAGCAATACAGTCTCACAATGAAAACAGACTTAGCATTAAAACTTCTGTGACTTTGAAACTCGCATTAATTGAAACAACATTGAAACCCACATTCAAAGAAAATGCATTTGGCCAATGGCAGATTAAGTTTACCATTGTGCTGTTTCAAATCATAGACCCCTTGCACACATTTTTTAGGACCATGCAAAATTTCTTTGCTCCACCTTCCTGATTGTATTAAATTATAATATATAAAAATTTAATTATATCCCTTGCATCGTACACCACTTGTTAGAGCATATTTTACATTTATAGCCAGTAAGCAAAGAAACAAAACATATGAACCAATATTGCCAAAACCGCCCAATTCAGAATATTTCAACCATAAAAGGCCACTCAAACTTCTGCCATTAAAACCCACCAATATCAGTCAATATGCACAGTCTCTGTAGAAGGCAGTCACCTGAATAATTCCACATTAAAGACATTTGACTGTAACTAATGAAAAGGTTGCTGCTAGCAAAAACTTTATATTTAAATATTTAATCTATAAATTCACTGCCTGCTGCCTTTGAAGAATAAAGTGCCTGTGTTACATTAAAAAAAATGATGAGCTGATAATATTGCAATAGGGTAAGGAATGGATTTCAAACTAAAACAGGTTCATGGTTACTAGGCATCTTAGCCAAAGAAGGACATACTCAGGACTGCAGCACCTCACCCTCTTAAAATCCAACACAGTATCAGCAATCCATCTATGTGCTGTGGGAATAGAACCCACAGCCTTCTGCATCAAAACAAAAGTATGCTACCTGCTGTGCTACTAACACTGCTTTAAAACTCTAAACACACAACAGTGATACCAGTTGCTAAGATAAACAGTTGCATATTTTGGGTAGAAGATTCAGGCTCTTGTTTCTTGTAGGTACACGGCTTGAGCCTAAGTAAATTACTAGCCACCTGCTAACTGTAATTAGGGCATTTCACTGTCTCTCACACACACACACACACACACACACACACCTCAACTTTTTAATGCAAGAAATCTGGACAAAGTCTAAAATAAATAGGAACATATTATATATATGTCTCTCTTGAACTTAGAAAATTACTAGTATAATAGGATTTGTGTTAGTATCCATTTTTCTAAAGGATATGAAATCAAAACCTCAAATATCGGTCATTATTTAGCAACTTCAATCTTTTTATGAGGAAAAAACAAAAATATGGTTAAAAAATATGGACATTCTGCAAAAACCTGGGAAGTTGAGGGGTATGCCACCTATCTCTTACACACACACATACACACAAACACACACACACACACACACACACACACACACACACACACACACACACACACATGCACACACGCGCACAAAGACACACACACACACACACACACACACACACACACACACACACACACACACACACCATACGTCTCAGCCTCTAAGCACAAGAAGTCTGGGGAAAGCCTGTCATAATGGGGGGACAAAGGCCCAAAACTAGGGACACATTTTAAATATTGCTCTTATAAATTCAGAAAGTTGCTAGACTAACAGGATTTGTGTTAGAAAGCATTTTCTAAAAGATATAAAATCTGAAACTAAACTCAAGTGCATGCCATTAGTTAGTAACCTTAATCCTTAGATCATCCCGGTGATTTCTCAAAAAAAAAAGGCAATGTTTATGAGGAACAGACCAAAAATATAAGCAAATATCTGGACTTTCTGTGCAAATCTGTACAGTTGAGAGGTATTACATACATACATACACCCCTACCTCCCTCTTAGACCCTCCCCCATACCTCTCAACCTTTTAGAGTAAGAAATCTGATCAAAGACACACATAATGGGGGGACAAATGTCCAAAAACAGGGACACCTTTTAAATATTGCTCTTACAAACTTAGAAAGTTGATAGAACAACAAGTTTTGCATTAGTATGAACTTTTTGAAGGATATGAAGTCTAAAGCTCAAATGTCTGCCATTATTTGCTGTCTTAATCCTCAATGATTTTCCAGGGATTCCCAGAAAAAAAAACAGTTTTATGAAAAACAGACCATGGATGTGAGACTAAAATCTTGACATTCTGTGAAAATCAGGACATTTTACTCACTCAAACACACACAAACACACACATACCTACCTACTACTTATACACAACACACACACAGACCTATCATGTACCAGGCTATGCAGACTGTAAATACTGGATAATAAAGACTGGAGTAACTTGTTTTTGTTTAAGTTGTGGAGTGACTTGTTTCTATTTCAGTTGCATTCATCATGTATTACCAAGTTGTTTTAATGAAAATCAGGATGACTGGATGACATTCCTCAGCAGGCTTGACTGATGTTGATTATGGAAGTCAGAATATGGATTCACATACTGTTCTTTCCCTAAGCCTGTCTCAAATATGAATCTTCTATTAGTTTAAATTACATACTAAATCCTGTATACCATAATACAATCACAGAACATTCTTAGTACATTTTTTTATTTATGTTGCTTGAATATTTAAATGTTTTAAAATCAAAGAAATTTAGAGATAAAAGCAAATCACAGTATAATTGACTTGCCATGTCTACAATATAAGTAATAAGCAGTAATTAAAATTAATTTTTAAATATAAAATCAGATCTCATAACTGGATAAAAACCACTGTCCTGAATAGCTAAAACATTAGGAATTTCTTAAAGGAGACCTGAGAGTTACATGCCCAAATCAGGGGTTGCTGCATTCCTAAATCAGAAAAGTATGTGATTCTGGAGAGATCCAGACAAAGACATTTCCAGATGAGTACTCAGAGTAACCAGCTGTAATTCTTGTAAGAGTGCAAAAGCCCTTGTCAGGGAATGCACCGGCAGCATTTAGACAGAAGCAGAACCCAGACTGTATATGTCTGGTAAGCACAAGAATCTTTAAGAGAAACCTGGCAGTGACTGGTAGCCACTGCACTCCTGCCACTGGTTGCCTTGGCTAACAGCCTTCCAGTGGAATTCTCTGCTCACCACAGTGATGCCAGATCCCATCTGACAAAACAGAAGTTAAGGATGCTACAGTGGTCTAGGCATGATGGCATCCATGCCTAGATCATAATCATAAGGTCCGATAATAGAATATTGTTCTAGATACAGACAATGCAATACAGTATTTCCACAACAAGAGCAACATCAAAAATAATCTTGTATTAAAAACCTGCACTATTTTAACAATATCATCTACAAATCTTGTATTAAATGTGCACTATTTTAACAATATCATCTACAAATCTTGTATTAAATGTGCACTATTTTAACAATATCATCTACAAATCTTGTATTAAATGTGCACTATTTTAACAATATCATCTACAAATCTTGTGTTAAATGTGCACTATTTTAACAATATCTACAAACAATGAGGTAACAAAGGAAACTGTGACAGCTTACTGTAATGACATATCAATATGTGACCATTGTAGCAGACAGAATATCAAGCATGTTCAGTTCAGTTAAAATCTGCAACAGCAATAACTAAAAACAACCCCATGTACCACCACTTCATCCAACTAGATAACTTTTACCTTAAAATATACACCTGTTATCTGCACCAAAGCAGAAAAAAACTGCTTTTATTTACCCACCTCTCACACCTTAGGTACAAAACTAACTACTTCACCCAGGTGAATTCACTCTAAATCAAATACTGCTACCCTGCACAGGTGACATTGAAACCAAACCAGGACCAATACTGCCAAGCTGCCAATGGCATCAGCAAACCCCATAGAATGTCTTATAGTAACAAAAGGAATAAAAATGTTCCACACAAATTTCTGCAGCATAGGTTATATGCTGAATTTCAAGCAAGGATCAGTCACCTAATGCCACATTTGTAGAAATTATAAAAATATGGTTACAGCCATACATACAAAACAAGGACTTTGCCTTTCCAAATTATACAATTT
Source organism: Protopterus annectens (assembly GCF_019279795.1). Lineage (NCBI taxonomy): Eukaryota > Metazoa > Chordata > Ceratodontiformes > Protopteridae > Protopterus > Protopterus annectens. Next base: position 145,534,212 of record NC_056751.1, read on the forward strand.
ATAGAAAAGACCACAGCTCAAAATGAACAAGGAGTTCCTTCTATTCACATACAATAGTATAAACTCTAAACTCCATCCAAAACAGATGCCAACAATTAATGGAAGGAAATCTGTACTAATGACTATAATTATTGGTGACATTGAGGCAGGTACACTAAGTTGTATCTTCTTGAAACCATATAAACCTTATTGTTCCTAACAGAAATTCTATACTGGTTTCATGATAACTGTGTCAATGAACTATATATATTGTAAGATTTAAGTATTTTTGTAATGCTAACATAAAATACAACCTTGATTATGAAATTCTCTCTTTTGGATTCATTAAACATATTACTATCCCAACCTGAGAAAATCCTACAAAAAGTAAAAAACACACACAAATACACATGCACACACACACACACACACACACACACACACACACACACACACACACACACACACACACACATAAAATATACTTAACTTCATCTTTACAAAGCATCCACATAACTACATATGCAGTGAAGCCCTAGTAAAAAGACTCTGCGATCATAACCCTTTCTACACATCACCAACTAGCAGTGTCAGAACTGTAACTATAAGGAACCTGAACACCTTCATATTTTAAAATATAGGGCAATTGTCTATTCCTAAGTCACAAAAAACACCACTGACAAATCTCTTTGAATACTGAATAACTGTGCTAGCATTGATGAAAAAACACATCAAATGAAAGCATCAAAGCCAAAAACTCAACATTACCTTGGATAAGCAAAACCAGGGAATATACGAAAATGCATATAATGAATACAAAGCCACAAAACATATAAAATTACTAAATAAGTACAAAGAAGCCAGAAATAAATGTCTCATCCATATCAAGCAAGTAAAAGAAAAATAGTTTACAACTTTGAAAAACAATGAGCAGTATAAACCCAACTGTTTTTGGAAAGTAATCAATAAAGGTTTTCAAGCCAAAAATGGATTTTAATAAAAATCCACCAAATTTCCCATCATAGTAGAATATGGGAATGCCAGCTGCTAAAAATCTATCATCACAAAATACTCAAAATGTCTCCAACAGTAACCCATTAACAAGACAGCAAGTTAGCCAACATAAACATCAGAACAAAGAATCTAGATGGCTAGAAATAATGGTACATACATTAGATTTTAACCAGTAAATGCAAAATAAGTAGGAAAACAACTAAATAAAATCAGTTAATATGGATCAGCATCTATGAATTATTTTTATCCCAGATATATACAAAAAAGAAAAAATGTCTACTTACTCAGCATACCCCTTAATTATACTTACTTCTTATACATACACACACACACACACACACACACACACACACACACACACACACACACACACACACACACACACACACACACACACACACACCTACCTATTTCTTGCACACACGCACAAACTCACACACTCCTCTTAAAAACTTAAACATACACACACACCTTCCATTCACCTGTCCGGTCGCGGTCCACATTCCAAATGTCTTCAGGAATTCAAATTTCACACGCGCAGACCAGGAAGATGTAAATGATCAGTCGCGCATCGCACAGACGCAGAAGGTCTTCTGCATCTGTGCGACCCGATGCAAAGGGCATTCTTAATGAAGAATGCCCTTAAAAAAGAATGTTTTTTTTAAAGAAACAGGGCAGCAGAGGTGCCAGTATGCCCTACTGCCATGTACCAACCCAAAAAAGCCCTAGTTATAGGCTATAAATAACAATGTTACATGAAACACATGGATAGAAAGGATATCAAAATGGATATTTAGCACAGTATCAGGAACAAAGGAAAATGGGAGTAATAAGAATGATTGCGACAAGGTCTCTAACAATGACAGAAGATGAAAAGAAATACAATAATGGTAGATTTGTGGTAATAAGGGGTTATTGTTGTGAAGATATGTGAAGGCTGCCAGCCTACCTAGATAGAATTTTGTAGATAATGCTATGTCATTGTAAATATGGATATGATCCACAGGCCTGTCCTCTTAAAATGTAAGAAAACTGTGTTAAATGTTGAACTTCAAAAATGTAACCACAGTACACTCTGCTGGAAGAAAGCTGATAAGTCAAGCATTATATGACTGATATCAAGGCTCGGAGCCTCAATCCTCACCACGACCACCAGTGAGGGGCATCCGTATAGGGAAAGGATAATAAATGCACACACAGTAAAGTACAATTTCCCTTAAGAGCACACAGAGATCACAGTCAGTCTGGGGCTGGTTTCTCCCTTTCTCTCCAGGTCCCCAATAAGACTCCCCACTGGCTCAGCTACAGGGTCCAAATGTCAGCCTAGTGGGCAAACTAAAACCTCCAGCACCTGTCTGTCCAACCAGTGTTTTATGTCCCTGCCCAAGTAGCTGACACACACACACTTTGAGATAAGAGTTATATACAACCACACAGAAACTCCTGGGGAAGGTTGGCACAGGTTCTCCAGCTGTGCCCCTTTTACCCAGACTATATGGTAGTAGCACTTGCCACCATCCACTAATATTTATCAGCAACTAAAAAGGCCCTTAACAAAGGGTGTCCAATTATACTGTGCAATATTATTATCCAAATGGCAAGTGCAACTGAACAGTCAAGGCTTACTGGAGTGGCTTGACCAGTATCACTATATACATGCAATGTACTCTTAGAGCTTAAATTATCTGTACACAAAACAGCCACAGCTGAAAGGTTTAAAAATATTTAATAATAAATAATAAAAATACAAGACAATACTTCTTACTACACAGTGCTAGCTAAGAGTTCAGAGATCACAGAGAAATACTTAAAATAATACACTAGAGCAGTTCTGACATCAACACACAGAAAAACACTTAATCATCCTAATTCCTAGCTATTTCTAAGAGAAAACACAGTTCTAAAATCCTACTTACAGCTAGACACAGGCAGAGTGGTGAGTTAGATGTTCTCAAGACAAATGTTCAAATGCTCTCATTCTTTCTGTCCTTAAATTGATAACACAGTACCACTGATTCAATTCAGATTACATCATTTCTTTCTGGTTTCCAGGCTAACAAACTCTCAGAGGTTAATAGCCCTTAATCTTGCAGCTGGACAGGAAGCCAGAACCATAAATAAATTATACATGCAAATTCTAGCCATTAATTCTGGCCTCAAAACAATAGGCAGAATGCCTTTATCTAGACATCTCGGCTCTGAGTTTTGACATCAAATAATGGACTTATCAGCTTTGTTACAGCAGAGTGCACTGTTGTTACATTTTTGCAGTTCCACATTTAACACCATTTTTCCCATTTAAGAGAACAAGTCTGTGGTTTATATTAATATTTACAAATGACAGAATTATCTACAAAATTCTATCTGGCTAGGCTGGCAGACTTCACCTTTCTTCACACATCTCACCCCCTGGGGAACTCAAGCTAGTTTTTCAAGTGACCCTTCAGAAATGTTGCTTGAGAGGGTTAGGTCTATCTGAGTATACCTTACCCCATTCCTTGTCTTGAGAGCCCAACTACGTTGGCATTGCTAATCCCACTGTGGTGCTGCACTGATATATCATATGCTTGCAACCCTAGGCTCCATCTTACCAACTTGGCATTTTTCTGGCTGGCTCTGTGTAACCATGTTAGGGGGTTCTGATCTGTCACTACAGTGAATTTTCTTCCATACAAATAAGGCTGAAGTTTCTGCAGTGTCCACACTATGGCTAGACATTCCTTTTCTACAGCTGCATAGCATTCCTCCCTGGGTTGGAGCCTACGACTGAGATAAACCACTGGGTACTCTTCTCCCTCTGAAGAAATCTGGGTAAGTACAGCCCTCACCCTATGGTTTGAAGCATCCACATGCACAACAAATTATTTGCTGTAATCTGGACTGGCTAACACATGGGGTCCTCCCAAAGCTTCCTTAAGCTCCAGGAATGCCTGCTCACATGCTGGGGTCCACACTACCTTATCTAGCCTGTTCTTCCTTGTCAGGTCTGTGAGGGGAGCACCTAAGCTACTATAACTGGAGATGAACTTTCTGTAGTACCCTGCTGTCCCTAAGAATGCCCTCACCTGCTTTTTGATAACAGGTGCAGGCCAAGCCTGAATGGCTTTCACTTTGGCAGTTCTGGCCTGATCTTACCACTCCCCACTCTATATCCCAGGTAGGAGACCTCTGCCATACCCACCTGACATTTGCTCAGCTTAATGGTCAACCCAGCCCTTTGTAGTCTACCCAGCACTTCCCTGACATGTTGAAGGTGCTTTGGCCAGGAATGGCTGTAGATGGCAATATCATCTATGCAAGCAAGGGCAAACCCTCCTGCTCCTGCTAGGATATGATCTACCAGCCTCTGGAAAGTCTCTGTGGCATTTTTTCATCCCAAAGGGCATTTTTGTGAACTCATACAGGCCAAAAGGAGTCACAAAGACTGACTTCTCTTTAGCAATGGGAGTCAAGGGCACCTGCCAGTAACCATTGGCAAGATCAATGGTTATAAGATACTTAGCCCCACCCAGCTGTTCTAGGGCCTCATCTGTCCTAGGCATAGGGTAAACATCTGACTGTGTGACTATTTAATTCCCTGTAGTCCACACAGAACCTGGTGCTGCCATCCTTCTTTGGCACCAGCACCACTGGGGTGGCCCAGGAACTGTTGGACTCTTGAATCACTCCTAGGTTCAATGTCTCCTGTATCTCCTCCCTCAGAGTCTGTTTGACTCTCTCAGGCACCCTATAAGGGTTCTGCCTAATAGGGCTTTGGGGTCCTGTATCCACTTGGTGCTGCACCAGGTGGGTGCACCCTGGTTTCCCAGTGTACATGTCCCCAAACTCCTGCAACACTGCTCAGATTTCTCGAACTTGGGTAGGAGATAGCTGTTGGGACATTGCTACCCTTTCCACTGAGGTGTCCGTCCGAGCCTTACTGAGGAGATCAGTCACCAGATCTCCCTCATACTCCTCCTGCAATCCACTGCAAATGCTCAGCACAAGGGCCTCCCTATCATAGTAAGGTTTGATCATGTTAACATGGTACAATTTGTGCCCCCCTGCCTCCTGCTTAGCAGTTCCACCATGTAGTTAACATTACTTACCTTTCTTACCACCTTGTAGGGTCTCTCCCAAGCTGCTTGCAGCTTGTTGTGTCTGACAGAAATGAGAACAATTACCTGTTGCTCCACAGCATACTCTCTAGCTCTAGCATTCCTGTTATACCACACCTTTTTCTGTTGTTGGGCTTCTGCCAGGTTCTCCTGGGCCAAGCCCATGAATTTCCTGAGCCTTGTCCTGAGGTTTAGGACATATGCCATGACAGACTCCTTGTGAGGTTCACACTCACCTTCCCACTCATCTCAAATTAAATCTAGAGGTCTCCTTACCCTATGCCCATACAGCAACTCAAAAGGTGAAAGCCTGTGGATTCCTGGGGATCCTCTCTGTAAACAAACAACAGATGGGGCAAATATTTGTCCCACTCCCCCTTAAACTGGTCTGTTAATGCCTGTAGCATGAACTTGATTGTAGAGTTTAACCTTTCAGCAAGACCTTTGTCTGGGGATGGTAGGGAGTGGTTTTCATGTGCTTCACCCCACAGTACTTCCACAGACAAGCCAGCAGGTCTGACATGAAACTGGCACCTCTGTCAGTCAGTATTTCTTTTGGGAAACCTACCCTGCTGAAAACCTCTAACAAAGCCTTTGCCACCTTTTCTGCCTCAATGGAGGACAGAGCCACTGCCTCAGGGTATCATGTAGCATAATCCAGTACCACTAGGATATACTTTTTCCTTGTGGAACTTGGGGTACTCAGAGGTCCCACAATATACATAGCTACCCTTTGAAATGGCTCCTCAATCACAGGCAAAGGCATCAAAGAAGCTCTCACCTTGTCTCCTGCCTTGCCTACCTTTTGGCACTGCTCACAAGTCTCGCAGTACCCTGTTACATCTCTGGAAATTCCAGAACAATAGAAGTTCTGCATAATACTTCTCTTTGTATGTTTTCTGCCCATATTACCTGCAAAATGAATATCATGGGCTATGGCTAGAAGCACCATATGGTAGGCTCTAGGGACTACCAACTGCTGTATTATCTCACCTTCTAGCCTTCCCACAGGGGTTCACTCTTTATACAGTAACCCTTTGTCCCAGTATACAGATTCCCCCTTCCCTTGAGAATCATGTGCTTCCCTAGCTACCTGCCTCAGGCCTTGCAATGTAGGGTCTGAGAGCTGAGCCTGTCTCAACTCTCTCTTTGTAACCCTTCCCGGCTCCCCTTCCACAGGATGTCTGGCATCCTCTGACAGTAGTGCCTCACTGTCAGCCTGGGTACTACTACTCACCTCTACCTTTGCAGTCACTCTGTCTAAGGGAACATCAGTACCCACAAGCAGCTGTGGCTCACCTTCAGTCTCACTGCTACAGAGTAGCTCCCTCCCTGAAGTAACCACCTCACCAGTCCTGGCTGCAAGTATGTAGTCTGTCTGGGTCTTCCCCAGGCTACCAGATCCACATGCTTATCTCCTAGCCTGACTGCATGTAACTGCATAAACACATGGTACTGCCTCATCCAAATCCTTCCCTATCAGGACATCTGCAGGATGGTAGTTCAATACTCCTGCTGTCTCAAGACAACCTACTATTGGCATTTTGTCTTTCACACTTCCTGGCTCTCTCACCTTTTGTTCCCCACCTTGCCTCCATGGACATCTGTATGCCACATGGCCCCACTGGTTGCATTCAAAACATTTAACTCTAGGTCCTGGATGTGTACCTGGACTAGTGGCTTCCCCTGCTACTGGCAGTTTCTGTTGTGGCAGTCTGTGCTGCCCACTATGGGTTCCTTTAGACCCATAAGCAGTACTGGGGGTCCGTTTCCTGTGTAGGGATGCCCTGCTTGCTAGGTATAAGTCTCCCTTCTTCCCCAAATCATCTGATGTAGCATGTTGTCTATCAGCAAACCAGATCCTCATGTCCTCAGGCAAAGTGCTAAGGGCCTGTTCCCTCATCAAAAGGTCTGCCAGCCCTTCAAATGTGGTGACTTGACATCCACTCACCCACCTATGAAAATAAGTGCTCAGTAGAGCAACATATTCACACACCCTTTCATCTGCCTTGCGAATATGCTCACAAAACTTTTTCCTATAAGTTTCAGGTGTTAGCTTAAAACATTCTAACAACTGATTTTTAACAGCAGTATAATCAAAATATTCGGGTCTATATTAGAACACCGAACTTTCAAAATTTCGAGTGTTCTAATATCGACCCATTTTCAGTGAATGCTGAAAATATCAAAGAAACAGAAAACCAATTTTTTTTCCTAGGGAAAGAATTTGGTTGTCCATTTCTGTTGCTTTGGTATTTTCAGCACTGTGGTGGAAAGTTACAGGTCAGGTTCAGGTAAGTGTGCAATTGGGTTAGGGTTAGAGAGCACGTCTATGCCATTAACAGAGAAGATGACAGCAATGCTTTAGCAAAACATGTCATCACTTATGGCGCTAAACATAGTTTTAAGTTCACTGTCATAGAATTAGTATGGAAGAACAATAGATTAGGAGATCATAGGAACTATACCGAGCAAAGGGAAGCCAGATGGATCATGAGGCTGCAAGCGGATGGATCCTCTGGCTTGAATGATAGGCTTTCGTTAAAACCTTTTCTTATAGCTAGGAATCAGAAACATTAATGGCTATAAAATATGTATAGTCTTAGATATCTGATGCTTTGGTCTGTCAGGTTACTAGTTACATATTTAGAATTTGATAGTTGCTATTAGGTGGAGTTAGTCATCAGGTATTTTATATTTTATATTTTATGTCATGAGTAATTGCATGAAATTAATTCATTATTAACTTGTATTTAGATTGTTTTTCTATAAGTGGATCTTTAGATTCAATCTGCATATTTAATAGTAGTTGAATGTAGTAATGTTTTATGATGAATTTTTTTATTATTAATATTGAGGATATTGATTCACATACACACACTAAGTTATTTGTTCATGTAGTATCGAGTGTTTACAATGGTGCTTTACTTTTATGCCATTAGCTTTTAAAAGTGAGATCACTTTAAATTCCGTTACTTATCAGTGATTGGTTAGCAAGTAAAGGAGCTACTATTTAACTGTGGTAATATATTTCTTATTAACAGTCTGATGAAGCATTTGGATAAATGTGAAGTCGCTAACTGAATCAATTTTATTGTTTTTTTATGTCAGTTTTTTTATGTCAGTTCTTTCTTTATATTAAATGGTTCGCTTTCATAGTCATGGTGTGCCTCAGAGAGTTTTTTACTGGGCATATTCTCGTACTTTATTTGGGGCACTTTACCCTTGGGAGTGGTTTTATCTTTACCTATATATATATATATATATATGTATATATATATATATATATATATATATATATATATATATATATATATATATATATGTGTGTGTGTGTGAGTTTAGGATGAATAGCTGCTGGTGAGTTGATTGAAATGTAAAACATAAAACAAACGCATCAGCAATTACCATTAATTTACACTAAAATTATCAAAAAAGTATCAGAAATGTAGACCAAAGCATTGCATTTGCAATAACCAAAAGTAAAACAAAAACACCTTTTACGTGGGGACCCCCCCCCCCACCACCACCAACATGGGGGCTCTGCTCCCACATCCACAGAAATTAAATATAGTAACTCAAGGGTACTTACTCAAAAATAAAGGAATAGCCCTTGACTTATGCAATAGTCAGTCTAATATACTGCCAGTATATAGTTACTGGTAATTTAAAGAACTACATTATCAGTGAAGATCAACCAAACACTTAAAAAGTGTTTCAGTGTTATGCAAGCATGACCATATGCAAGATGCCCTAGTACCTCAGCCTTATTGTTCTGCAAAGGCTGTCTGCATATATGGGAGAGGTTTCTTTTTATTGCAAAAGGAACAAGAATGTACTGTGTTATATTAAAATTGTGTTACCTTAGCAAAGCCAACAGATACAGCTAACAGACTGTCATACAAATTTGAAGAAAATGTTATGCTAGAAAGGAGAACCTCATCCACTCTTCATCTCTGCAACACAATCCCATCTAAAATTATGCCTCAAATTGTCATTTCTCACTCACTATGGTCAGAAACTCCAGTTCCATGGAATCAGATGAGATACCAGGAAGCTTAATTTGTGAAATCAAAAGTAGATAGCATAGCCCCCTTACTGACATTGTCTATAGAGCATTAAAACCTGCCTAAGCAGGCTATTGTGTTCTCAGTCTACAATGGAGGTCCTTCCATGAACCTGGGTCATTACAAATAGACATCAGTCCCACAAGCATATTGTCCAAGGTGATAGAGAGAATCATCATGGAGTTTATTCTGACATGGAAAACTTTATGGCCTAACCCAGGACCAGTTTTCTCAAAGGTAGATCTGGTATCCTCAACTTCATAAACTTTTTAAGGGTGAGATTGCCACACTGTCTGTCTATATACCTTGCCTACTACTTTTGGCTAAAGTGCTCAATGCTATACCCACTGAAGGAATCACCCATAAGCTCAGAAATCTGAAGGCAAATGAAGCCATAATAACGTGGGTCCACAGTTGGCTATATTGCCATATAAAACAGGTAAGAATAAGAGGACTTATATCTTCACCATCTCCTGTCACCAGTGGAGACATTCCATCTTTTTCTCTCTGGTGTCAAAAAAGACTCCATTGTGTATCCGACCAAATAAGCAGATGACTGAAAAATTCAAAGTATTTTCCTTATTTTCAGTGGCACCACCTCCCTTCAAGTACTATTTAACTCATTATAGCCGGGTGATGCCCCCAGGTCCTTCTGTAGGTACATCTTACTGATGTCTTTAGGCATCAAATATTGCTTGTTCATATTTGCATTAATAATTCTCAAACCATGCTACATATAATGTATTAAATTATTTTATCTTAAAGATTACACAAAGGCAAAAACATCTGTATTGATATTTGACTTCTGCCTAGTACAGGTAAAGAAATATTGATGTCCATATAATATCCATTTATAGTGTCATAAATTTTACATTTTTCTAAATATCTCAGCAACCAAATAGCACGGACAGAACTGCTTAGCCTTATATGAAAGCTCTCAGCTGGATGAACAAAATGCAGCTGACCATATGTGGGTAACTTCAGTGGTTGCTGAGATATTGTAAGTTGTTTACAAAATATTACAGACTTAATAGTTACTGTGTTTACTGTGACTTATAAAATCCAGTTTAAGACCTAGAACCTAAAGAATCCTACCACTAGAAAGCTAGTCTATGCTGAAGCGTTTGTCATTTACACTTTTTAGTAACCCCTATGGTTCCAGAGATATGAACATTTGTTTGAAATGTGAGGACATAACTTGATTCTATCAAAAAGCTTAGGGTCCGCCCATTGGACGTTACAGGGCAAACTACTAAAGCTCCATTGGAGGGAATGAGCTAACCTTACACATGAATAGTGTAGAAGAAATTACCTTTATTTCAATGTAAAAAAAAAAGTGAAACATTGGGGTGGCGTTGCCAAGATGGCTAACTGAGAGCAGCAACTGGTGAAAGTTTTGTGACTGAAAACCTTTCTCTGACAGAAAATATAATAAAAAAATTAAGCTAATTTTATCAACTAATAGAAAAAATGTACAGTTTCAAGTTCTTCAAAAGCTGTAATTTTTCTGTTAGAATTTCAACTGCTTGGTTAAGAGAGAGAAGAGACTTCAACCTGAACCACTCAAGAAATGTCACTCATAATTCTTGTGTTAAAAAATACATATAGTCACTAATACCTAGTATGCAAGATGTGTTTTTTAACAAATACCTATAGTCTGTTGTATAATATATACCACACAAATTCCAAGTAAGTGCAATATTTATTTATATTATTCTATCAAGTGCAATATTAGACAACTTAGGCAATGTGCAATCTGTAATATGTCATAGGTTCATAGGTGTTTACTAGGCTAACGATCACAATGGCCTTTTAAGCCAAGTCATGAATCCCAAATCTCTGACAAGTTCTGATACCCTTGACAAGTGTAAGCAGGGGCTTGGGAGATAAAACATTTACAAGCTATGGCTTGGGAGATGAACTATTTGCAGGTTTCCTGTGTCTGTTAGAGACATAGGTGCCAAACCAGGGATGAAGTTCCTGTTTCCAGTCTAATTGTCCAGGTTGCACTTGAATTGGATTACGGAGGTACTCTGCTTCACATGGATGAGAAGCCTGTCCCAGAGATGGGGTAATCTCTGAGATGCATACCTGTCTCTCCAGCAGGTCCTATTTATGTCACAGGCAAGGTGTAAGTCTTTAGAATGGGTAATTCTGGTGCTGTTTGTTTTGCAGACATGCAGGAGGTCAATCAGAGTGAGGTCCAACAATGCCTTGTATATCAGGCATAGATCTCTCCTTAAAAGCCTGTAGGAGACAAAATGCAGGGATAGAGCCTTGAGGCAGTTTGCATAGGACATTTTACTTACAGCTGGTATTCTTTGAGTGAGGAGCTCTGAGACATTCCAGTTGTTGAATATGCCTGGTTAGGTACATACCAAAGGGGGCATTGTACTCAATGATAGATCAGATGAATGCCGAATACAGTGGAACAATGGGTTCCTTGAACTTAGATGCCATACATTTGTTTATAAGTTGTGCAACATAGAATGATTTCATCACTACTGTAGACACATGATGGTCAAAGGCTAGATTACTATCTATGTGTGTCCCTAAGTCCCTGATTACTGGGTCAACACTATGGGATGTGTTGTCAATATGGTAGTTATCAGGGGGTTGATGACTTCCAGAAGGATACTATTATACATTTCTTGGCATTTAGTTTTAGTTCATGGCTGTGACAGCAGTTTTTTGTCTGTATCAGCCCCTCCTGGAGAACATTTGTGTCAGTGTGGGATTCAGTGACAACTCCTAATTTGCAATTGTCTGTTATTTAAATGGGGCAGTTATTATACCTTAGGGGAGGGTATATTTATTCTGTATGCACGTGTTGGAATTTTTTTGCCATTTTGTATGGGCACTGGGAGTAGAATTGTATACGTTATGTTCATTCTTTTACTTGTATGTGTTTCTGTTTGTAATCTCAAGAAGGATCTGATGCACAAAATTTTGTTTAGACTACATATGTCTGGTCCTAAATGACAATAAAGTTTAAAACAGAAGAAAATAATAATGGAATAAAACAGTCAAAGGAACCATAAATTGAAAATAAAAACACACATTGGATTAAGTAAACACTGGTAAGCGCTTTCACACTCAGCTTCATCAGACCATTAAAAGCCATTCCAACATATCATGTATTTATATTACAATTCAAATAAAGTTTACTTTGAATCTTTGAATATATAGAATGGATACCAAACTAGTAAGGTTCAAAGAAGAGTCCAGAAAGAAGATGGAACATTTAAAAATTCTTATGAAACAACAAAATACATAAATCAGCAGTGTGGAAAAAACTGTAAATGATTGTGAAGGAAGAATAACTGAAAGTGAGTCTCAGACTGAATTTCTTTTAAAACAAAATAAGTGGCTCATAGAAAAACTCAATAATTTATAAAATAGACTGAGATGAAATCACATTAGAATTTATGGTATACCAGAAAAGTATGAGGGAGAGAATATGATAAACTTCTTAACTTCCTAGCAACATAAAGCATTAAATCTACCTGAAACTTTATCTTTTGGAATTGAAAGGGCACATAGATCCCTGAGAGCACCTTCAAAGAAGGAAAACTCACCACCACATCCAATTATAGTTAAGTTCATGTCTAGCTTAGAAAAAGATCAAATGTTAAAAACAGGATTGTCCAGCCCACCTATTAAAACAGATGAGCATGTAGTCAGATTTGACAATGATTATTCCAGAGAAGTAATGAGTAGAAGAAGATCCTGTTTACCACTGGTCAATGAACTTAAAAAGAACAACATTGAAGCCACTTTCATGTTTCCTGCAAAGATCAAATTATTTATTTCTGAAGAAACCAAATATTTAAAACACTGGAGGAGGCATTTAAACAGCAGTAAAATCCTTAATAAAGCTGAAGAAATGGAATGGAATAGTATATCCCTGAAGAGACAGAGTGACCTGAATTCCTGGAAAACTGCTATTAAAATTAAAAAGCCTAATAACAAGTGACTCTTGTTCTCTAATTGTAGGACCTTTATTTTCTGAAACAATAGATTTGCCATTTAAGTAAAAGGTTTATACTGGACTTTAAGCGCCAAAGCATGTGTAAGTATATATTTATATTTTAAGCTAAGACATTTTTAATGATTAGGAATATAAATGGTTAGTTTAACTGTTTTACTATATTTACAGTGAAAAACAATGTATTTCATTTAACTAAACTTATAAATGTATTTCTAAAAGTTAAACAAATATTTCCTGTAAAACATGTCTATAAATTATAAGCAATAGAATTGGTAACTTTAAGACTATATAAACAACAAAACGTGGAGAACACAGACCATAAAACTAGTAACTAATAAAAAGAGAAAATGGTCTGGACACACCAAAAAGCAGTGAATAGTTTATTTCACAAGTAAATACAAGCACTTTCACCCAGCCATAGTGCTGGGCTTTTTCAAGTAAAAACACACACACATAAAAAGCCAGTATAAATACTCTTCCCTTAAAAAAGGCACCAAAGATCCCTTAAAGAGACATTAATTTCTGTTCACATACATTACTCTAAAACTAAACTTTACAAAAAGATATATAACAAGTAGCAGGTATATAAAAACCTTGAAGAGTATATATATATATATATATATATATATATATATATATATATATATATATATATATATAATATGTACATTGTTTTTGTGATCGTAAAATATCCCAACAATCAAAAATCAAAAGGGATCTTTGGCACCTTTTTTAAGGGAAGAGTATTTATACTGGCTTTTTATCTGTGTGTGTTTTTACTTGAAAAAGCCCAGTACTACGGCCGGGTGAAAGCACTTGTATTTACTTGTGAAATAAATTATTCACTGCTTTTCGGTGTGTCCAGACCATTTTCTCTTTTTATTAACTTTAAGACTATATAAGGTAAGAATTGTATTTTATTTGTTCAGCTTAGTATATGCATTTCTGGGTTGACTGAATGTCAGAGTCAAGTAATATGCTAATTAGGAGCGTTAAAGTGCTGATGATTTTGTTTTCTTTGTTTCTATGTAACATATTCCTTTCACAGTTAATTTATTTAGTAACTGACACTTAGAAACAGCTTGAGAACAAAAGAATATTCCATTTCTGTCAGAATGCTGGATTCTTCCTACCTTGAGCTGTCCTGAAGAAAATCTAGGTAAAAAAAAATATTTCTTTTTTCAAGTTTATATGTGAGAAATCTACTCAAAATAAGACATTTTTTTCATTTCTTAGAAGTAAAGAATTGGTAAGACAAAAGCTTTTGTAATGTTTTATACTGAGATGTTGCTAACATATAATTTGGTTACATTTTGCATGTTAACAGCTTATGCTGTAGTGTTATTAACTCTAGCTATACATATTAACTCTACAGATTAAATGAAAGAAACAAAGTTAGATGTGTGTTACTGATTAGAATAGTTTAAAAGAACTAAGTGGAATGAGAAACTTACAGAGCAAATTAGTAGCTGCTGTGTGCTGTCAGTTGTCATTTTCAAATGCTGCGGTCAAATTCTGCTGTCAGTATGTGAAGCTTAGATCAGAGCAGCAGTTCACAATGGCTAAAAACACACATTCAAATTAAACAAGCATGCATTATTTTAAAATACTAGAATTAATAAGAAGAGTAAACATCATATGAATAATATGCAAATGCACAACAAAAGAAATATCAACTATGTAAGATTACTAAAAGAGCAGTATCAGTAAATTAAGAAATATGAACATATAATATTTAATAGAGAGATGATGATTAAATAACTCTTTGATAGAAAATTTTAGAAATACGAGATATAAACCTCCAAACTCTGGATTCCACTCAGTTCAGGTTTGTGAAAGGCAGATCATGCCTCATGAACCTGATCGACTTGAATGAGGTAGTCACCAAAGCTGTAGATGAGGGTAAGGTGGTTCACACAGCCTGTCCTGACCTCGCCAAGGCTTTTGACACCATCCTCCATTCTGGAATTATAGCTAAACTCATTAAACTAGGTATAAATCCCTACATCAGAAGATGGGTTGCCAACTGGCTCACTGACAGAACCCACACTGTAAAAGTTGCACAGTCCAAATCTGACCTCAAACCACTGACAAATGGAGTACCACAGGGTTCAGTCCTGGGACCTCTCCTGTTTGGTATCTACTTCTCTGAAGTACAGGCTAACACAGAAGGCCACTGGCTAATGAAGTTTGCAGATGACTGCAAACTAGGAGCCATAGTCGAGTCCCCAAATGATGTGGAAATCCTACAGAAGGGTCTCGCTGAGACAGATGCCTGATGTCAGAGCCATGGCCTCAAGCTCAATGCCAAAAAGTGCATTGTCATCCCCTTTGGTAAAAACTCTGTACCCATGAACTACTACATAGACAGCAGTCTACTTAACACCGAATGTGTGATAAGAGACCTTGGGACCCAGGTGGACAGTAGCCTGTCCTTTGATAGTCACATCGCCACAGTAGTCAGGAAGTCCTTCTATGTGGTACACCTCATCATATTTGTATTTTACTCTGACTCCACAGAAATAGCAAGACATTCTCTTTGATCTCAGTAATGAACATATTTTTATGAAGTAGTTTAATAAGATAAAAGATTTTTAAATAGTTTGATATTTTTTGTGTTGAGTGTTACACAATTTTGAGATGCAGACACTTGTACTTTAAAAATTAATTCAAAGCTTTTATTAATATGTGTGTTTCTTTTAGTATGATATATATGTGCACTGATTTCCCTTTTGTATTATAGTTTAACATGATAATGTTGCCTGTCACCTGTAAGTTTACACATGTCTTTATCTCTTCAGGTCCCACTCGGTTATACTTATTTATTTAGCGATCTGGTTATAATATTGTTGAATGAGTGAATAATTTAGGAATATTTAATGGGCAATTTATACTACTATTACATACATAGGTATATAATATACTATCTATTGGATTATTTAATATGTGCTATTAATAGAAGAGGATTACTAAACCTTTATGTAGTAATGGGGTGTAGTTTTAAACGACAAAATATATACACATTAGCAGGCTTTTATTATTGTGACCTACAGTATGTATAATATTATATTAATTATTTGTAGTCACAGTAGCTTTTGGGTAGTTTTTGGTTAAACTTTTAAGTGTCGGTAGGTAGAGTGATAGTACAGTAGTTTGTCTATTTGATAGACAAACTTGGAACTTTGGTATCCATGGTTTGTTGTGTTTTATTTGAAATATATACAGTTTTAGTTGTAGACTTGTCTTTCTTTTTCTTATTTATGAGTGTTAGTAGTTTAGTTTGTAGAAAGAAAGAATTAAAAAATGTGGAATGTTAAGATAGTGTTGGAGGAATGCATTAGAGTCTTATATTTAATTAAATAAATATGGTGGATAGATATATTATCTTTTAAAATAAATTATTTTAAATGCACAGTATGGGTACTTTTAATCTATTATCTATTAATGTAGATGGATTAAATAATGGCAACAAAAAGAAATTATTAATGAGAGACCTAAAATTAAATAGAGGATATCTTATATTCTTGCAAGAGTCTCACTTGATAGATAAAGATATACAATATTTAAATAACTTAGGTTATGAAATTTTATCATCTGGTTCTTTTAACAAAAATAGGAGAGGAACTGCTATACTTTGGAGAAAATCTAATGTAATGCCTAAGGTCATGAAATCCATTAATGATCCCAAACGAATGTATACATTTTTAATAATTAAATATAATGACATACTCTATACACTAGCTAATTTTACTGGATCCCTGAAATGGGTGCAAGACTGGCTAAAACTTACTGCAAAGTCATTGAAAGGGTAGTTTAATTTTAGCAGGGGATTTTAACTGCATATCTAGTATAGAAAATATAAGTGAACAAATTAAAGCTAAAAGACTAACATCAGCTAAATCACTAAACAGCTGGATTAGTACTAATAATAATTTAGTTGATTTACAAGTAAAAGCAGAAGATAAGCCATTGTTCTTCACTTGTTATTCTTATGCACATGGGACACAAACTAGAATTGATAGGATTTATGCCTCTATAGATTTACTTAATAAAGTGAATTATTTTAAAACTATTCCTTGCCCTTTATGTGATCATAACACACTAAGTATCAATATAGTAATAGATTTAAGGAAATGTCAAATTATTCATAGAATCCCAGTATATCTGATGAAATTCAAAGAATTTAAGAGTTACCTTAAAGAACAAATTGAGAATTTTTGTATCTTTGAATAATAGTCAAGTTTGTAAAGTTATATTATGGAACTCCTTAAAAATGGATATTAAAGATAGAATGGGAAGATGGGCTAGTAGTAAAATAAAAGAGTGAGATAAAGAATTGTTAGAAATACAAGATGAAATACACAAAAAGAGGTTAGAACAGCAAACAAAGAAATTAAATAATACTAAAGTCATTAAAAAATGACAAAATAGCAAACAGTTTTAACACATAAAGTAGAAATAGCTTAAAAATAAAATTGCATAGCTATGCAATGACTTAAAAAATCTACATAGATTAGTTAATAGAAGTAAGATGCTAAGCAAAAATGCACAAATCAATAATATCTGAAATCCACATGCTAATAAGCTTACTTCAGACATAGAGCAAATGTTTAATATTTAAAAAAATCCATGAGAATCTTAATAAAGATAAAAATAATAATCCTGATGATTACAAAATTGACTATTATGTAAAGAAAAATGTTATAATGACCAACAACTATCTCTCTTGAATAAACCCATTACCCACTTAGAAGTTAAAGATGCTTTAAAAAAAGGGACAAATGGTAAATTCCCAGGGTTAGATGGTTTAAGCATGGAAGTATATAATCTGCTTCCATTAAATATTTTAGAATTAGTGATGTTTTCAGGATAATTCAGAGTGACAAAATAATTCCTTCCTCATGGAAATTTTCTGTAATCTCACCTGAACTTAAGGAAATTATAATAAGTTAGTTTCCTCATATAGACCTATTCCATTATTAAATGTAAATATAAAATATTTACTTCCGTTTTCACTACAAGATTAAGCAATATAGTATATACACTAATTAATAAAGATCAAACAGGAATTATAGTCAGTAGATTAATATACAATATTATAAAAAGGGTAGTAGTTATCTTAAATTTAGCAAAAGGAATGAATAAGAAATTGGCCCCAATTAGTTTAGATATCAAGAGAACTTATGATTTTGTAGATTGGAACTTCTTGTTTAAAACTTTAGAAATGTTTGCATTTCCAGAACAGTTTATTGGAATATTAAAAAACCTGCATACAATCTCCAAAGCATATGCTAAAATTGGATCTTACATTCCTCAAGGATTCACTTTAAACAAAGGCACAAAGCAAGGGTGTCCCATCTCTCCTCTACTATTTGCATTAGTTATTGAACCCTTAGCTAATAGTATAAGAAACAAGGAAAAAATTGATGGATTCTCAGTTAACAGAGATTTTTCAATCTAAAATCCATATTTTTCCAAATGATATTTTACTAACTATGGGAGATTTAAATTATTCAATCAAAGAAATAGCTAAGGAAATTGAAAAGTTTCAAGAAGTATTGCTGCTGAAGTTTAATAATAATAAAATTAAAACTTTAATGTTAAATCAGTTACTAGATAGTAAGTTTAAATATAAATATAAATATAATTGTGAAGGAAAAGAAATAAAATATTTAGGATAAAAATCTATCAAGATGTGAGTAAGGTTATTAATAATTTTGAAAAAGTAATTTAAAAAGTTTTGCTTATGAAAAATGGAATGATTTTTTTTTTACTTTTGACGATAGGTTAGTACTTCTTAAAATTATTATATTACATAAGATTATATATATCTCAAAAACCACAAAGTACTGGAATAAAGCAGTCCATGCACCAGTCCATATGAAAAATGAAGATTTAATCCACAAGGTGTAAAAAATTATATCCACAAGGTATTAAAGCTTTCATCTTAAAAACTTTTAAAACTTCATCAGATACATTGTGTTTCAAGTTCTCAGTCATTTAAATAAACTCTGCTAGTCATGTGACATTCCTGAATTGTTGAATCTAAAGCAATATAACCACTATATAAACAAGACCCTCTATCTACACCAATAATAAACAAACGTTAATGTGACAATTGTTATATATTCAGTTAAAACATTATTACATAAAATGAGCAACTGGATCCTTGTTGTAAAAAAAACATTATCTTTCCCATTTGGATTGGTTTTTCTGATTATCTTTCCCATGATTTTAGTTTTAAAATTGGGGCAATACTAACATAATCATTTAGCCCCGGATACCTATATGCTTCCAACTGCAACTGCCATTCCAGCTCATGCTGTTCTAATATTGTTGTCCAAGGACCACCCCTTATATGCTTTCCTTTTCTACGTTTTCTAAGTTGCTAAATTTAAAAGTATGTTCAGGTTGTTCACTCAAATGCCTAAAAAGAGCATTTGTGGTTTTTCTTTTTTTATATTGTATAGATGTTCATATATTTGGTTACAAAGCTTCCGCTCCATTTTTCTGATGTAAAATCCTTCACATACTTGACATTTTGTTACATAAATTATGCCCATTATTTCACAATTAAATTTTCTTTTTATATATAGTTTCGTTCCCCTTATGTTGATAAAAGTCCCTTCAAATATATACTTGCAGTAATTACATCTACCGTATTTAGACATCTTAGTATTTAAGGGGCATGGACCTTTCTTTTTTGCTTCTACAATGTTCTTGATATTGTACCCTCTCCTATATATAATAATAGGTGCATTACCAATGCTATTAATTATATTTGTATTTTCATAAAAAAACTTCCAATTTTTATTTATGACCCATCTAATATCTACACTAGCCTCATTGAAAGTAGTTATAAATGCCTTATTATATTTTTGTCTATGTTCCTTTCAATTCCCATTGTTGCACTATGGCCTATGTTCTTTTTCAAAATAGGCAGGTAAAAGCCATTTTCTCTCTTTTGTGTAACCTCAGTTGTTAACTCATATATCATTCCAGATGGATATTTTCTACTTGTAAACATACCTGTTAAAGTCTCTACCTCCCTGTAATAACCACCATTCAGGGTGTTCATTCTAGCTGCACTTACCAGTTGGCGTTTAGCCACCAATCTTATTTGCTTATAGGGGTGACAGCTAGAATAATGCAATAACATATTAGAGTAGGTAGGCTTTCTATAAACACTTGCTACATATTCATTCTTTTCGTAATGTTTCCTAACCGAGACATCTAAATATGGCATCTCATGTGGATTATACTGAAATGTAAATCTCAAAAATTCAGTACTTCTATTGATGTAATCTATAAATTCCTTAAGGGTGGTCTCATCATCTCCCCAAATAAGGAAGATATCATCCAAATACCACAAATAAAATGTTATACTATGGCCATAAGTACTATTATGAATGAATTTTACTCCCCACTTTAACATGACTATATTAGCCAAGAAAGAGCCTACAGGGGAACCCATAGCAACATCTTCCTTTTGTTTATAAATAATGTCATCAAAATAAATGACGTTATTAGTAAGAACTATTTCTAGTAATTCAATTACGTTATTGACTATTATTTGGTCTATATTTCTATTTTCCAGATATTCTCTAGTCCATTCCGGTGCTATTGAATGTGGGATGACTGTATATAAGTCCCGTACATCAATAGTGGTCATAATAGCTGTTCCATTAAACCTGACAGGATTCATTTTAGACAAAAAAATCCCAAGAATCCCTACATATATATGGTTCCTGTGTTAAAAAATTCTTACATTTGATATCAATATATTGTGCACATGGAACTGTAATGGAGCCCCTTCCATCCACTAAAGGTCTCATAGGTAGACAGTGATGGACTTCTGAATATTGGGAACTCCAAACATTGTGGGGATTCTGGGTAAAATGACAGTTAAGAATTTAAATTCTTTCATAATAATCCTTTTCTCTATAAACATGTCACGAATCTCATTAGCTTCTTCTGTGTATGCCCTATTTAATTTAGATCTACTACTCACTTCATATGCTTCCCCTTGAAGCATCTTTTTTATACTATCCTTATATGTCACTTGTTTCATAACTACAATGCCCTCGCCCTTGTCGGGTTTCATAACCCAAAGCTCATTAGAATGTATGTATTCCATAATGACCTCCCCTTCTCTTCTTTGTCCTTTTTTCTTTTTTTTTATTTTCATATTTTGCTCATAAATCTACTTCACACATTTTTTAAAAATGCCCAGGATGGGGTGCAAAGGTAGATTGTATAAACTATTAACTCTAAGTGGCTCAAAAATATTATTGTTCTGATTAAACATCAACTGAAAATGTAGTTTACGTACATATACTTTTAAATCTATCAGTATATTAGTTAAATTTACCTCACAGTAAGGCACAAAATTCATACCTTTTGTGAAAAAATTTGCCATGTTAGTCCCAATTGTAAGTCCACAATAATTAAAAAGTTTAAAGTCCCTCTACTCATTATATACAATGACTGGACCTTGTGTTGTAAGAGTTTCTAAATTATTTTCATGTTCTATTAATCCATAAAATTCACTTTGAATGTTCAAGCTCTCCTCCCCCAATAGGGAGGTGCATTCCCTGATAATATATAGTCCCATTGCCCTGATAAAAGCCCTTCATTTGTTTTTTCCTGTTGCTGTGCCTCTTGCCGGTTCTGAATTCGCTCCGATCTGGGCTGTGGAAAATCCTGCTGGTAGTTTTGGTTAGCAGGTGAAAAATCATTATCTTGCCAATAGGTGTCATCAGTATTCCTGTTATTCTCCATATTTATATGGTTATCTTGTACCGGCCCTTCCATGTCAATTTCCTGACAGCCATAATTTTTATTCCATATTTGCGAAGTAGGTGAGGGGGTAAGCTTTACCAGCTTCATAATCCTTCCCGTCATGTTCATATTTTTTTCATTTTGTAGCTTTTTGATTTCATGATGCTTTGCTCAATGCTACAAAAAATACGACCATGTTCAATTTTAAAGTCAAGATAAGAATTGTCAGTTGTAATACTTTCATAAACTTAGTCACTTCAGCAACTAGCTTATCTATGAGCTTAAGGTTATGATGTACTATAAGCTCCATAAACTCACACCCTTGTTTATCAAACAGAGCAATGAGATCATTATGTAACTGCGAGTTAATTTCTGTACCTGTAGGGTATCTCCATTGTCTGAAACCTTTCAGTACTCTGTTGACCTTAATGTGCTCTGCCAAGTAAAAGTTCTCTAATTGCAGTTTTTTTCAGTTTAAAAAGCTTCTGATCCAGTTGCTCTAACTTGTGTGAAATATCGGCATTGTCAGTCAAAACATTCTCATTGACAAACCCAATACCTTTCTGAATCCATTCATTTATGTTAGGAACCATGCTCCATATGGCTAAACCATTACCACCATTACCAGCCAGTGTTACACAACTAAAATGACTAACATTAGAACTTACGTTATGTATATTAGCCAGTTCATTAGTAGTTTGCTGATGCTCTGGTTGGTTAATAGATTGCTTAGCCCCAGTCATATTGCCTGAAAGCTTAATGGGTGCCTGTGAAGAAATGCTATCCATTCTTTGTGATAATTGTTGAAGAAGAAGTGTTAAATTACCAACTGTTTGTTGTAACACCATAATTTCTGACCTCAAACTGCCTTCCGAGGTGTCTGGGAATAATGGTTGGGACGAGCCTTCATTTCCAGGAGCCATTTCAAACTAAGTACAACAAAAACAAACCAAAGAAATGATGCAAGCTCCTCAAAATCCACAAAATACTGGAATAAAGCAGTCCGTACACCAATCCATATGAAAAATGAAGATTTAATCCACAAGGTGAAAAAAATTAGATCCACAAGGTATTAGCGCTTTCATCATAAAAACTTTTAAAACTTCATCAGATACATTGTGTTTCAAGTTCTTAGTCATTTAAATAAACTCTGCTAGTCATGTGACATTCCTGAATTGTTGAATTTAAAGCAATATAACCACTATATAAACAGGTCCCTCTATATACACCAATAATAAACTTTAATGTGTAAATTGTTATATATTTAGATCCTACTCAGCAACAGCTCCTCGTGGTCCTGCAGAGTGGTGCTAGCAGCAAAGAAACGAAAAGAGTGACTGCCTTCAAGATATAAGTATAATCATTCTGCTACTACTTGTGCGACCGCCTTTCCTCACCAAAAAGCAAGTTTAAACTGTTGATTTATCTGTTCTAAGCTTGTTTTTGTGTTTTGAAATACCTGCACTTTTTTTAAAAAGTTTATTTGTTGTATTTAACTGTTGAGACTGCCCACTCAAGTGCGCTAGCCTGTGCTTTAAATTTACTGTAATTCTCCTGCTGTTTTCCTGAAAAAGAAAAAAAAACAAAAAAAAATCCTTGTTTTCCACCTTTCCTAACCTAGAATAGTCCCTTATACAGGCGTTGCTGTATTCTGGACTTTTGAATAGTTCCTGTGTTGCCCAGTTCTTACTTGGATAGAAGGAAGTTTATTTGCTCACCAGTGGGAGTGGAGAGCCTTGAGCAGCCTATCTGTCCCTGAAGGAGTGACCTCAGCACAAGAATCTTGTAGCAATTGGCCTTTTTTGGGTCATTTCTAGCTCTTTGAAGTTCCCTGCATAAAAACCCGCTTTGGCACAGTTTTTCCGCTTATCCTACTCAGCAACAGCTCCTCGTGGTCCTGCAGAGTGGTGCTAGCAGCAGAGAAACGAAAAGAGTGACTACCTTCAAGATATAAGTATAATCTTTCTGCTACTACTTGTGCGACCGCCTTTCCTCACCGAAAAGCGAGTTTAAACTGTTGATTTATCTGTTCTAAGCTTGTTTTTGTGTTTTGAAATACCTGCACTTTTTTAAAAAGTTTATTTGTTGTATTTAGCTGTTGAGGCTGCCCACTCAAGTGCGCTAGCCTGTGCTTTAAATTTACTGTAATTCTCCTGCTGTTTTCCTGAAAAAGAAAAAAAAAACAAAAAAATATCCTTGTTTCCCGCCTTTCCTAACCTAGAATAGTCCCTTGTACAGGCTTTGCTGTATTCTGGACTTTTGAATAGTTCCTGTGCTGCCCATTCCTTACTTGGATAGAAGGAAGTTTCTTTGCACACCAGTGGGAGTGGGGAGCCTTGAGCAGCCTATCTGTCCCTGAAGGAGTGACCTCAGCACAATAATCTTGTAGTAATTGGCCGTTTTGGGCCATTTCTGGCTCTTTAAAGTTCCCTGCATAATAACCCACTTTAGCGCGGCTTTGAGTGATTGTGCACATAGCGCAGCATTGGGCAGCGCCACTTAATCGGGTTTAAACTTCTCCCGGCTCCACAAAGTCTGCTCTTCACTTTTTCCCTTAGAACTGCTCTATCTCTCAAATTAAACACCCTATTCTCAATCTAAGGCCCTGCACTTGCACAAATAAGCAATCTTACAATTTAGCACTAATAAACTAAAAGCACTACATCCTCATATACTCTCTACGATTACCTTGTCCCCTATTGGTCCTTTTTAATTCAGTGATAAAAGAGTTCCCTATACTACTCTAGCATGTACAAAGGTCAGTTAATGGTTTCCTCTCCAGTCCAGCTGGTGAATCTGGGAATCTTGAGGCAATGTTACAACTGTCTCATGTACACGGACAACCATCTCCTCCTCCAAACAGGTTCAAATATATGTGAGAGATGCGACCATATAGCCAAACTGGAGGCTGAGCTCTCTCAACTCAGAACTGGTGTAACCAGTCAGGAGGAGAAGGTAACCTCACACAAAACAAATCCAGTCTCACATAGTCCTACCACAACAGCAAGCCAAACACATAAACACACAAAAACATACTCGGAGGCTCTAAATAAAAATCTGCCTAAGCAGCAGAGACCTCCAAAGCAGACATCCAAGCAAACGCTACCCCAAAACAAAACACATGCAACACATAGCTCACAAAGTCAGTGTGCCAAACAGTCACAGCCCTTAAGGCTGAATAACACACCTGATACACTCGTAATAGGTGATTCTATAGTCAGACACACTGATGTTCCATTCACCAGGCTAAACAAAGAGAAGGTCACAGTGAGCTGCCTGTCAGGCGCTAGGATCCGCCACATAACGCAAGCACTCAGGTCACTCCAAAGCAAGTACACATATGACTCAGTCATAGTACATGCTGGTGTGAATGACCTGAGATGTACCTCCCTCGACTACATGAAAAGAGACATAGAGGAGCTCTCTGATCATGTAGCCCAGGCTGGTATGACCCTGACCATGAGCAACATCTTACCCTCACCTAGAATGATGCCACAATATAAAGACAAAATGATCGATTTTAACAATTGGCTAAAATTTTGGTGTCATTCAAAGGGGATCCAGTGTCTGTCAGCCTGGGATGACATGCTCAACAAGCTGCATTGCTTCACTAGGGACAGCTTACACCTGTCACCCCTGGGCTTTCGGATATTGGCAAAAGCTCTTGCCACCCCCATAGTGCCTTATTTAGGCAAAGCTCAAAAGACAAACCCACCTCCATAAGCAACACAATGAATAAGAAACTAAGGGTAATGCTGCTAAATGCCAGAAGTCTAAACCTCAACATGCATGCTCTTGAAACTCTCCTCAGTATGGAAAACATTGATATCTGTGCAGTGACAGAAACCTGGTTCAAGGCTCTAGAGAACACCCCAGCACTACCAGGTTATACCTCATACCATGCTTTTCGGCCCCAAATCTCGGACCAAACCACAAAAGGAGGGGGAGTATC